>NW_025050640.1:0-13017 GCF_019279795.1 Protopterus annectens
TGTAAATTTCATCATTTAAAAAATTAATATTTTTGTTATTCATACCATCGTTAGTCATGATATCTATTGTTTTCTCTGTATTACAATTCAGTATATTGGAAGGAGAATAAATGATTTCAGGATATTCATGTGTAGTCAAGTCCAATAATACTTGATCCGATACTTGTTCATCTTGTATATCACCCAGACATTTAGTTATAACACATGATTCTTCCAGCATTCTCTCAGTTACTAAATCACCGGCATTCGTAATATAATTATACTCTATAACAACATCTTTGGTGTCATTGTTGTTCATGCAGGATTCGGTACTAACAGGTCCTGTCTGCATATGTAAACTAGCTACCATATCATATATTCCAAATGCTGTATCATCTTTTTGTTTTTGTATATGAGTCACTCTATTGTCAAATTGTTCAATGTTACCTACATACAATTGATTTTCCCCAACAATGTCACTGATAATGGATACTTGTTGGTTACAGAGCTGTGATATATTTAAAACATTAATATGTCCCAAACCTTGTTCACAAATACCCTGGTCATTCTGAGACGAATCCTGTACCAATATATGTTGATGTAAATCCACAGTCGGTACAGCAACAGCACAGTTCATGTCCATATTATGAGGCACATTGATATCGGCACAGTATACGGATGGATTTCTCATTTCCGACTCTTCCATCCTGCTTTCGCGTTGTTTGCCGCTAAAAAAACTCTTTTTGGTCTTGCCCCTGTGTTTCTATAGTCGTCCTCTCCACGGTTATTTCCACGGTTGAAAAGCCTTTCCGAGCGTCTTATACCTTCTCCGTTGTTCTTTCACACGTCAGCTGCTGATATTGCCAATATCACACATGCACAATTACATACTATGATGACAGCTACATACCACGGACACACCTTACACATGCATAAACTACCAGTGTACAGAACAGTCAAGTGTACATATGGCATATTATCTGCACGCTCCATGTCATGCTGCTTTGTGGATCCAGCCTCCATCATGATGCAGGTGTATTGCTGTTGCTGTTCCGGGGCTGGAGCCACAACACTTAAGAGTAGCCCCTCCAGTCTGGTGAGGGGGATGTGCCGCCCACCTCCTGTGGCAACCTGTTGCCTGTGGATATCCGATGCACGCTGACGGACATTTCTGATTAAAATCACTGCAGTGATGTTGTACCTGCTCATATGTCCTATTATGCATGCCAATGTCATTTACCCTACGGACAAGGTCTTGCCACAGTGCAGCCCTCTCCTGCTGATTCTGACTGGTGCGGGAAAACAGTATGTCATACTCCCGCACCAGGCTCTGGTGTATCTCCTCATCTTCCACTGCAGAGTAGGCGGGATTACGCTGATGCGCCATCTCCCTGGAAGAGAACACAAACAGGATATCAGCAGACTATGTCAGCAATATATGGCACACATACTATACATGATACTCATGTGTAGTGATATACTACTACTCCCATATGTTGCATGTGTGTGTCTCGTGGTGGATACACAAGTACATGGCCAGATATCAGTGCTCAGCCAACACCTGTGCAACAATACCTGCCACATTCCACACAACATAGTAGCATGCCCCATCGGTCAGCACACACTGACAGGTCCAATGCACAACCTCACTCTGGGGGTTCATCCCAAGGTACTGTATGTGGGGCGCCATCCACTAGTGTGATGTGGACACAAGTTACTCGGCCTGGATATACATATCCCACCACCACCACCAGCACAGTAGACTACTTTGATATGTATGTGATTAGACAATTATTCACTTGTTAGGACTGAGATGGTATCCATGCAGCACACTGGGCCAGTGGAAGCCACAACCCACACTGCTGACCCCTTTGCAAATGCTTACCACGGACATCCCACAGATTGCATGGAACTTGCACACACATTTCTAACCCAGACCCTATGCACAAAGGTTAGGCATCCTGTCCGGTGGACCCCAGACAGAGGCAGATTGTATAACAATAGCAGGAGGTTACTGCAGGACAGACAAGATTCACATTAAGGGAAGGCATCTGTGGTCAGCACTGGTACTACGCTATGGTCTCTCATAACAATGGCCACGGCCAACTCTGGGAGGGAAATGGCCACAAACACTATGGATAACCACAAGGCCTTCTTCAGTTATGTTACACATATGGACCAAATGCCTCAGATATGCTCTGCATTAATACACACCTACTTAACATTCACCAAACACACAGATATTGGCAACATTCTTGCAGACAGGTTCGGTGCACGTATCCCCCCTCCTTCTCCCCCACCAGTTGAAATACTTATCACAGCTGTATGTAACCTCCCTATCATCTCACATGTCCAGGTGAGGGCCGCCCTCAGCAAAGCAGAACACACAGCATCACTGTGACCTGATGGTATCCCTGGATGTGTGCTACATGCACTCCAAGAGGACATACAACCACATATAAGACTGATAATTAATCTTGGCCGTACTACAGGATATGTACCTGGACACTGGCATACAGCAACAGTGGTACCACACCACTAAGGAGGCACCTCTACTGACCCTGGGAACTACCACATCATATGCATAACTGGCCTGGTCTGCTAAGCTCTGGAATTATTCAGTATGGGACGCATATGCAGTGATATTGGGTACCTGCAGACACTTGTTCCCAGCCAGTTTGCCTTTGTGATGGGCTGATCCTGCCTTTTGAACCTGGCTGACCTTTCAAAACAGTCACTACAGTCATTGCTGAGGGCAACGCACAGACAACTGCTGCCAGGATCATGGCCTAACACTGATTGACATGTAATGTATAGTCATCCCCTTTTGGTGGAACTACGTACACACAACATATCACATGGACATACCTATAGATACAGACCTATGACACATTTGGAGGGTTCACAGTATGCAGACTATTAACCTGCTACTTTACATTACATGTGTTTGTCACAGCTGGTTGCGTTACCACTGCTTCTGCTTCCTGCTGCTGCTGGCCTGACTTTGCTACTGTCACTGCTGACAGCTTAGACTCACAGTGTGTAGTGTGTGTTTTTTTTTCTCTCTGTCTCTGTCTGTCTCTCTCCCTCCCTCTGTCTGCTTCCAGACAGTGCAATGAACGTATTGCATGTGTGGAGTGTTAGTACAGGATGCTTTTGTAGGTATCTGCATAGGTCCATGTGATGGCCTCTGCACCAACTGTAAGCCAGCATTTGCTAATTGCATGCAGCCAGTTGTGTACTGATTGCAGTTCTCACTGTGATTTCAGGACAGTGCTATAAAGGGTATGTGAGATAGGCGTTGCCCTTTCAGATTGTAAGGGCGGGGACCATGCTGGTATGCTGTGGACACTGTTCTGTGAGTGTAAAGGTTAGTATCTCTCTCATGATTCAGGCTGTGTTGTAGATTCACATTTCTCCATTCCTCTCCTGTTCCCTGTAGTAAGTGTGTATGCACAATGACACCTACAACTATATATATATATATATATATATATATATATATATATATATATATATATATATATACATGCATTTATATATGTACATTAACTGACATTATTACCTACAAGCTACCAACTAGCATGGCTGTTTCTGCTCACACACTACTATTATGGGAATCCACTAGTTTTGACAGTAATTCTAAATGACATGCTTTGTGTACTACACATCCTATATTCCCTTTACATTCATCCCTACTATTACATGTTATATTTATTTTAGCACAATGTTCTTGTATAAGAGTCATGGCTTAGTGGTAGGTCATACAGACTACTGTTTCCAAGGTCCTGGGTTTGGGACTGACAGTGGGATTTTATTTTGCTTTTGAACTGACTACAGGACCTGTCAATCAGAGTGACTAAGGCACTTTTAAGCAGTTGTAACCGGGTTAGCACTGGTTTGCGTGGAGCTCACGCATGCGCACTGGCGTTTAGCTCTGCACACACACGCGCACACCCGCTTACAACCGCTTAACAGTGCTTACTCTGGCGCACACCTGTGCTATTTTCTTTGAAAGAAATGAAAATGGGGAGACAGGAAAGTAGTGAAAAAGGGGTCACAAAGAGGGTAAGACAGTAGGGAAACAAGCTTGGGATTTGCAGGAGGGATGTAGGTAAGGCCCATAGCTGCCCATTTCTTCATCAGCAACAGCTGTGCATATGTATGTAATTTGATGTGACATTTGAAACCTTCCACCACCGAGAGAGGTGTCAGGACAACAATAATACTTGTTGTACAGCCAATTGTAATTGATAGTTTCCTTGTCCAGCAGACATGTGTGCGGAATGGGCAGCTATGTATGGGGCGTAATTTTTTTGTGGGTACAGAGTGCCCTTCTTTTTTTTTTTTTTTCAGGTGAGAGTGGTATGTCAGGTGAAGGAAGTTGGTATAGCTGGGGAGGTAGGTTGGGTAGGTCAACAGACAAGACAAACAAGATGCATACAGGGGCGGTGTATGACACATGTGGGGGGGTTACACAATTGACGGGGACGGAGGTTTGGATATCCAGAGCCCATGAGCCCACAGATGGCAACAGTGGAACTGATATCCCCACCCATAGGCAGTTGCCACTGTTCCTTCACTGCCCAGGACTGGGCTGTGCTGGGGGCTGTGTAGGCAGGCAACAGGCATGCCCATAAGTTGTGCCACCTGTGCCTCAAGCTGGCGTAGGGGCTCGAGAACAGAGTCCCGGATCTCCCTACGCACGACAGTCCGGACGCTACAGAGGGTGAGTGGTGGTTCTCCTCCGGCTACGCTTGCAGAGGGGGGATGAGCCCCATCCCCTGCAGCGCTTCCACCTGCAGGTGGCACAGGGCCACTGGAGGAGGGTCCAGACTGGGCACTAGTGCCAGGTGCACTCGCCAGCTGAGGTGGGAGACGTGGGTCCGCTGGAACCCGCCTTCCCTGTCGTCCTGTGTTTTGCATTATGTCATGACAGTTTGGGTTAGTGACATATAATACCATTCACAATTAGTTGTAACAGCATGTATTAGTATTCCCATTAACCAAACACCCAGATATTCACACCACTGAACAGCGAGCATAACACATGCATAATTTGAACAGCAATACACAGTCCAACAACATGCAGGGTTGATTGATGGCAACAGGCCATCAGGTTTGGATGTATGAACAGGCAGATGCATCAACGGACATGCAAATATATATGACCCAACAGGACAAATGTCCAGGGGTGTTAATTGTGATTGCACATACCATTTTCACGTGGAATGGGTTATATGTGGTTATAGGGTGGGGTGAAGAAAATAATATTAACACCTTCAGATACCAATACATATGCTGTACATTTCTAATAGCTGCACATATATACACACTACTGTTCTAACTACAGTTTCCTATATGATAAGTACTTCAACTTGGTGATAGGACTGTTACTGCTACATCAATATACATTTTATTGTTCTTCATACACATTCATATCTAGCTATGTTCAGCTACATCATCCTGCTACATTTGCTTTATATAGCTATAGACAAGTGTGGATGTTTGGTATATCAGACAATCATACTATCTGCATATTGCAGACTGAGAGCAACATATCCAGATTTTGGGATACACATTCCAGATGCAGCAACACTTTGAAAAGATTTCGCTGTTTGGTTTTGATTCTCACATGCATTTCATTCTGTACTGACTGCAGTATACTTTATTCAGGGGTTATTACTACTGTATTGCTGGATTCATGACACTTTCTCACACTCTCTCACTTGTTTTAATTTTACTATTCAGGATGGTACTTACCTCTAGGCTTTATTGACATGTTTTACCTGTAGTTATTACAATCCTTTCCAGCAGTCTCACTTCTGTCATGTTTCAGTATTTCAACAGGGATATATTTCACACATGTGATTTCATCATCTTCTGCAGCTGTACTTTTCAGCCTGCTGCAGGTTGTGTACTATTTTCTTACAGGTGGGGCATCTTTATTTCAGAATTTATGTCAGACATTTTCCTTTTTCTGTTTGGATTACAGACTGCAACACACTTTTGTAATCAAGCAATACTTGCAAACACTTTTACTTGCACATTTTATTACTTAGTGACTACACTGCACTCTTTTGCTAACTGTCATACTTTTATATTTCTTTACAGTTACTGGGAGTGGATTACTGACCTGTTTGGTGGCAACCGCACCAGCCTATCGCCATAGGCTCATGCGGTTCTAGAACGGACAACTGCAGCTGTAATATAAATGAAGTAATATTGCAATACATATCTCCATAATATCAGCTAGTTTAATTTCTTACATACATAATTAAATGTAACTTACTCAGTAGTGGGGCGTTGGGCATTTGCCAGGCCTCCTGGATCCAAAGGTTCAATTGTCCTGCTTGCCTCTTCAGGTCCGCATGGTGGTGACGGACCTGCTCACCAGTCCTTGGAATCCCTGTGGCACTGGTGAGATCATGAGCCAACCGGTCCCACGCCTCAGCCCTATATGCTCCCCACAGGACCTGGCTCTGCATGAGTTGGGCCTCATGATTGTGGACTAGGAGCCAGACCATGTACCTGGACTCCTCAACGCCCCACCTCTGTGCTCAAAAGCAACTACCCTCACCTACTCCTGTCATTCTGGCTGCAAGTCAGTTCTACAATCATT
The DNA here is from genome assembly GCF_019279795.1 of Protopterus annectens. NCBI lineage: Eukaryota > Metazoa > Chordata > Ceratodontiformes > Protopteridae > Protopterus > Protopterus annectens. The sequence continues at coordinate 6,602 of NW_025050640.1, forward strand.
TATGCTGTGTATTCCCGCCTATGGGGCTTATATAGGCCATTTTTCCCCGCACATATCTGTGATTGGCCATTTTGGAATTGTATCAACTTCACTAAACTTGCATTGTCATGCTCCAGTTTGTATTCATTCCTATATATTTGCTATTATTGCATTTATAGGTACTGCTGTCATGGCTTAGTGGTTCAGTACCTTGACTATGGTGTATAGTATCCTGGGTTCGAACCTGGCCACTACTTTTTATTTTTTATGACTGTCTAGACAAGCTGAGGGGTGTGTCTGTGTAAAGGCAGTTTTGATACGGCTTGCTCAACATTGCCCGTCGGTTAGCTTGTTTGCACAGTGCGCAGCTCCGCGCAAACGGGGTACGCTGGTTTAAGCCTCATTTGGCTATCAGCACGCATATTACACTCAGCTCAGCTAGGGGCACATAGTTTCAGTGTGTTAAACCACTGCTCAGCTACGGGCATTCATTTTGCACCTGTTAAACCACTGCTCAACTACGGGCACTCATTTTGCACCAGTTAAACCACTGCTCACCTACGGGCAGATGCACTCACCCTGTTAAACTGTAGCTCAGCTATGGGCACATCTGGCATTTTTTATTGTTTTGTTACCTCACATTTCTTCAATATAAATGGGCTATTTCATTACATTTTACATAAAATGTGATTTTATGTGTACATGTTTGTCAGGGACTTGTTTCGTGCTTATTTTGCTAAAAATACAAATTGGTGTTGTGGGGGCTCGAACCATGAATGCCTGCTCTTCAGCCAACATCTCTACCGCTACGCTATTGCTTCTTGGCTTACTTTGCATATTTAGTTCTTATATGCTTTCCCACTGACTGCTAACTGTGGCTGCGCTTACGGCACGCACTACAAACAAGTTAATACACTCACGGGCAAAACATCTTTACAATTTAAAAAAAATTATGAGATGTTCATTTGTACATTTTATGTTCGTAGTCTGTGGGGGCATGTGTTGTGTTGTGTTTATTCACATTTCCATGGACTCTGTCGTGGGTGTTTACTTTGGGCACTTTTACTCTTCTGGGGCGTGTCCGCCACAGGGCTCGGTCTACGGACACACCCCCTACTGTCTTACACGGACAGTGTTAGCCTTAGGTGTGATTCAGCATGCTCTCATGAATATGCAGAGCATGCTGACATCACTCCGTTTAACTGCGGCCTCTGTGTAAGAGTTATAACTCTTACACGGAGGCTTCATGAATCCTGCCCATTAAGGTAATATCAGAAATCATACAAAGAATTACACTTTAAAAAACTGAAACAGCAAAACTTGTGGAAACTGCATGTGCAATAATGTAAACCTGTAAATGGGATGCAATGAGAAGTTAATTGACAATTGAACTGTTATCAGAGCTGGAGAATTATTCAGATAGAATCTTGTAAAAATTTGCATTGGTAGTCCAAACGTTCAAGCCTAAGTCAGCCTGGATGCCTGATCTGACCCCAGTAATCAACTGTGAAATTAGACCAATACAGGGCTTTTAAAACATCACTAGAAAATATTACTGTTTTATTTGTTTGGTACTAAGTGGACTGGTCCGGGCAGCTTTGTAGCCATGATTTGAGCATCAAGGGGAAAAGTGCAAAAATGCATACAAATATAATATTATAGACAGATACATACATATATTTATTTATTTTTTATTTATTGACATTTGATTACTGGGAAAGTCTGACTAGGTGTGTGCCCATTTTCAACAGAGGCCCAGGGAGAAAAGCTCGAAAGTATCACAAAACATTTTAAGAACAATAATTTTATAGTTTTTAAACAAAATACAAAAAAAAAACAAAAAAGAACAAATACAGTTTAAATAATTATAACAAATTAGACACAATATGGAAACATTGGTTAAGAACAGACACAAATTATATGGCAATGATTTAGTAGTTAGAGAAATTTTAGTCAGTTTATAGAGAAATTAAGGGCAAGTTAGTATAATACAAACAGGAATTGTAATACAAAGTGAGAGAAAAGCAGGCTTATGGTATATTTAGAGAGAAGGCAGGGGAGAAAAATTGATAGAGAAATTGATAGAAGGAAGTGAGTGAAGAAGGACACTCATGTATGTACACACACACACACACACACACACACACACACACACACACGGACAGTCACACTCATGTATGTACACACACGGGTTCACGTTAAATAATCGAATGTTCAGAACATCGACATTCTGATCATCGAGACCAGAACATCGATGTTCAGAACATTGAATGTTTAAAGTGGAAGTGCCAGGTAAGTGAGATTGTGGAATGTTGGGTGTGTATGCAGGGCAGCAAGGTGCCCTGCATGTTATGTGTGTGTGTGTGTGTGTGCCATCTGAGTGTTGGCATTGCAGGTAGGGTACGGGAAATCAACCATTTAGCGCTACCGCATATAGCGGTAAACAGGAGATTTCCCTTACCCCACTGTAGTGCGATCTCGGAGTTGGAATATTAAAGTAGGGGGGTGTGGTGGGGGCAGAGCGCCCCTGCATAACATAGTGTTTGTGATTTTTTTGTTGTTTTTATGGTTCATTTTGAACCTTCGATGTTCTGAACATCGATGTTCTGGTCTCGATGATCAGAACGTCGATGTTCTGAACATTCGATGATTCAAAGTGAATCCACACACACACACACACATAAATATAAATATATATATATATATATATATATATATATATATATATACAAACACACACACACACACACACACACACACACACACACTCAAAACAAATGGTATATATATTAAAGGTGCTGAAGAGAGGTACACAAGAAGAGAGTTGTGAAGAAATAGGGGAAATAAATTAGCTAGGTGAGATTCAGGGGCAGAGCCAGTTGCTATTGAGATAGTCTTTTTTAAGTGAAGAAATGTTGGGATTGTTTTGGATGTGCTGAGGACAAGCATTCCAGTCCTTAGTTATTTTACTGGAATAGAGGTAGTCACCATGACAGTTATGAGACTAGATAACCTTTAGCATTAGTCTGTTGAAAGACGTAAGGGACCTGCAGTTAAAGTTAGGTTGGACCAAGCATGAAAGTGCAGGGCAGTTACTGGGGTTGTGTATGACTTTGTGGGCAAAGGTAAGTTGGTTTAGTGTTAACAGGTTGGGAAGTTCCAGCCAGTTGAGTTGCTGAACAGTGTAACAATGATGAGTTTTATGGGGATGATTGGCCGCAAACTTAGCTATTTTATTATAGCAGGACATTAGATTATTAAGGTCAGCCTTATGTAAGCTTGTGAAAATATGTGAGCAGTAGAGGAGGGTAGATAGTAAGTGAGATCTAGTTGTGGTTAGTCTGGCTTGGTGAGTAAGGCATAGTTTGGCCCTATAGAGAGTGCCAAGTTTAAAATGGAGTAGCTTATAGTCCATGCTTGGAGTAGAGAGTAACAGAGCCCAAATATAAGATTAATTAAAACAGTATAAGAACCTCTACAGCAAGTAGTGAATTATGTACTATTTAAGAGTTGCTGTAATAGAATAATTCTATGGTTAGGATCAAGAAAGATCATACAGGCTGTAAACTGGCAGTGGGGGAAACGATAAGATGAAGATTTGTTAATTCTGCTAACCATTGTAACAGAAAGCTCATAAAAGCAGAAATTGTAAGTGGAAAAAAGACGAGTGATAAGGATTTCTTCAACTCTGTTAACCATTGTCAATAAATGAAGTGCAAGAGAGTTGGGCTTTTAGATATTGGCAAAGGCTCTTGCTACCCCCATAGTGCCTTTTTTAGGCAAGGCTCAAAAGACAAACCCACCTCCATAGGTATCACAAGGGATAAGAAAATAAGAGTAATGCTACTCAATGCCAGAAGTCTAAACCTCAAGATGCATGCACTCGAAACTCTCCTTAGCATGGAGAACATCGAGCATCTGTGCAGTAACAGAAAACCTGTTTCAAGGCTCCTGAGAGCACCCCAGCACTACCACAGGTTATACCTCATACCATGCTTTTCGGCCCCAAACTTGACCGAATCCACAAAAGGAGGGGAGTATCAATATTCGCCAAAGATACCCACACCTCCAGGTTGGTGGTACAGCACCTAAGCATCAGAGACTATCCATGTGCAACTAACAGTGGGTAAAACTGCCCAGTTTATAGCTCTGTTACAGACCACCTTCCCAAACCCAGGAACCCACTTGGCCTTCCCAGAACACTGGAAGATATGAAGGTCTCCAAACACCATTATATTGGGCGACTTCAACTACCCAAACATAGACTGGGAGCATTACTCTAGCCCAAGACCCTAGCCCAAAGGTTCCTAGAATTTATAAACTCAAATGCTATGGAACAACTTGTTACCACTCCCACAAGAGGGGGATTCATACTGGACCTGATCATCACCAACATGGGGGCTCTATGCTCCAGACCAGAAGTGTACCCTCACTGGTAAGATCAGACCATAAACTAATCTCACTGGATATTCACATCCCGACCCCACCCCTGCCCAGAAAAACCACAGTGAAAACTTCTAAAGCAAATTTCACACCCTCAAAACCGAGGAATCCTTCAAAGCCCCCGGGCCTGTGGAAAATACGTCCCAGACCGCAGAATCCTTTATAAACACATTCTATGAACACATTCAGGAATGCATGGATCATGCAATCCCAAATAAAACCAAGACCCAATCCTCCAAAGGCAGACGCCCTGTCTGGTGGGACCCCATAAACAAACTATACAACAGAAGGAGGAAGCTACTACATGATAGAGCAAAATCCCCAAAAGGGAAGGCATCTCTGATCAGTATTAGCAAAAGACTACGAGCACTCATAAAATCGTCTAAGGCCAGCTTTGAGAGAAAAATTGCACAGGACACTAAGGATAACCACAAGGTTTTCTTTAGTTATGTTAGGAACCTGGGTGGGAATTCCCAGATATGCTCAGAATTAGTCCAAAATAACAAAAAATACATCGAACCCACAAACATTGCCAACATCCTAGCTGACAGGTTCAGTGCAACTTCCCCCTCCTCACCAAAAGGCAAATATATATCCCAGCAGAGTGCTGCCCCCTGACATGTCAGATGCCAGGTAAGAGCCTCTCTCCAAAGCAAAAACACATCATCAATGGGGACCAGACGGTGTCCTGGCTGCAAGGCCCTACATGAACTCCAAGAAGAGCTAAACCCAAACATAAAACTACTGTTCAATCTCAGCCTTACTACAGGATATCTACCCAAAGAGTGGCATACAGCAACAGTGGTCCCTCTCCACAAAGGTGTGGTGCCCCTCAATGGATCCTGGAAACCATCGCCCCATAAGCCTGACTAGCTTGGTCTGCAAAGCTATGGAAAGGATCATCATGGACCTCATAAATAAAGATATTGGGGACCTACAGACACTGGATCCCACTCCAGGTTGGCTTCTGTTAAGGGCAGAGCTTCTGCCTCTTCAAACCTGGTCAATTTCTTTGAAAACAGTCACCAAGGCCATTGACGAGGGAAGGTGGTCCACACAGCCTACCTGGACCTCACAAAAGCCTTGATACACATACCTCCCACTGGCATTATAGATAAGCTCACCAGCTTAAATATAAACCCCTATGTCACTAGATGGGTTGCATACTGGCTCAAGGACAGAACCCACATGGTTAGAATTGCTGGAGCCATGTCAGACTTTTCAAATGAAAGTTAAGTGGCCCCACAAGCTCAGTCCTGGGACCTCTCTTGTTCGGTATATATTTCTTGGAGGTACAGGCCAACATGGAAGGACTGTGGCTGACCATGTTCACAGATGACTGCAAACTGGGTGCCATAATAGACTCTCCAGCCAACATAAGCATCCTCCAAAAGGGCCTCATAGAAAACAGACAACTGGTGCCAGAGCCATGGTCTCCAAGCTAAACGCCAAAAGTGTATAGTCATCCCTTTGGCAAAACAAGTGTCGCCAATAAATTACCAATACATAGGTGGTAATCCCATTGGGTAAAGAAGAAGTAATTAGGACCCAAATGGGGACCCAAGTTGATAGCAATCTTCTCATTTGACAAACTAACGTGGCCAAAGTGGTTAGAAAAACATTTTATATAGCCCACCTAATCATGAAGGATTCACATCTAGATCAGGGAGGTCATCGCGCCTCTTTACTTCATCCCCTCATCAGGCCCATAATTGAGTACAATGCCCCTTTGGGATGTACCTCACCAGGCACCTGCAGCAACTGGAAAGACCCCAAAAAGCAATTCTCACCAAGAGGATCAAAGGGCTCAAACAGATGCCATATGCTGCCCGGTGTTAAAGAAACACCAGCTCTACTCAGTGGCATACCGCCTGCTCTGAGGCGATCCAGTTTCGATTATATAAAGCCATGTCCAACCCGGAATTAATGGACATGCTGCACTCTCAGAAAATCCATAATCCCATCGAGCTATCTCGGGGAATAAAGCCGAAAAA
>NW_025050641.1:0-11988 GCF_019279795.1 Protopterus annectens
AACCTTTTGGTCCACCAAAAAAATGCATACAGGTCAGTCAGAGGCATGGACAAAAGTCATTTGTCCATGCCATTTGGATGACCTGAGACATACCCCCCTGGACTACATGATAGGAACATAGAAGGGTCTCTCAGCATGGGGCCCGGGCCAGTATGAGGTTGGGGCCATCATACCCTCACCAGGTATGCTACCACAATATGTAGGAAGGGTGTTCTATGTCTACATTCTGCTCAACTCCTGTCATTCATAGGGTACCCAAAAAGCGGCTTACATGCTGGGAAGAAAATGATTTTTGTGCCCCCTTAATGGTGAACCCCGATACACACATAGTGCCTTTGCTGCAGGACACGGATTACATAGCCCCTCCGGTATCACAGGGATAGGACACTAACATTTGCTAAAACCACCAGCAGTGTACAGAAAACTGGGACACTGTCCTCAGCACGTAAACTGCAATATCTGTGCAGTACCAGATTCCTGATTCACGGCTCACAGGTGCAACCCATCACTGCCAGGTTATACCTCATACCATGCCTGGCCCCACAAAACACACAGGGACAGGGGTGGTATCTCAAGGCACCACAGATACACACACTTCCAGGTTGTTGGCACAGCACAAAGTATCAGGGCCTATCCATGAGCAGCTAACAGTGTGTTGGACTGCCTTCTGGTTCATAGCCTGGCGCACACAACCCTCCCATACACAGGAAACCCACCTGTCTTCCCTAACAACACTGGCAATATGACAGTCTCTAGAAATGTCTTTATATGGCTGGACTGCATCCAGCCAAACATTGTGTGTAAGCATTACTGTAGCTACAATACACTAGCTGAAAGGTTCCCAGCATGTAGTCACTGAATTGCAGTGGAACAACATGTTACCACTCCCACAACAGGTGGGAACATGCAGCACCCGTTTTTAATGTAGACTATATGGCCCAGACCAGATGTGTATCCCCTGCTGTTTGGGAAAACCAAAACAACTCACACTGTATATAAAATACCATGTACAGTAAGCCCGTCATAATGTTTTGCATTGCAAATACCATTTATCCACTTGAGGCCCTGTCAACATGGTAACTACTGAAGGTCACAGGTATATATGTGTATGTGTCCCCACATACATCATGTGTTTCCCTTGCTGGTTTAAAAAGTCATGCATTGTTATGAACAACAACCCACACATGGTCATATTGTGTGACACAACCCAGGGGGGTTGTGGGTTTAAAAAATACCTATCTTTCTCTGACAGTGGTAATAGACCGAGTAGCAGAGTGCACTATTGGCATTACTGGGCAATTAGCCCTGTTTGGCTGTACTGATAGTGTGGTGACATCACCTGTGTTTACTGGGGGAATATGCAGCATCTGGTGTATGTAGTAGTTGCCAAAAGAACTGTTCTCTCACACTTGCAATTACATACACCCTACCACCCCCCCACACACTTGCCATCTGCAGTATTCATATCCCTACCTAACTATGTCATGACACGTGAGAGAGACGCATTAGCGAAGCACATTATTTGGATTACTAGGAGGTTCCTCTTCTCCGGCTGTACTTATAGGGTGCTGACATCATCAGTGTTTGGAAAGGGTAATGTGCATCATGTAGTGTGTTCTCCTGATTGCCAAAAAGCACATGTCTTTCATACAGAATTGCACACACACAAACTCCTTTCATCCAAACACACACACTTGCCATTTGGAGGTTTCAAACCCCTACCTAACTATGTTATGACACTGGAGAGAGACGCATTAGCAGAGTGCGCTATTCAGATTATTGGGAGGTTTCCTTTCTCCAGCTGTACTTATAGGGTGCTGACATCATCAGTGTTTGGAAAGGGTAATGTGCATCGTGTAGTGTGTTCTCCTGATTGCCAAAAAGCACATGTCTTTTCTACAGAATTGCACACACACAAACTCCCCTCATCCAAACACACACACTTGCCATTTGCAGGATTCAAACCCCTACTTAACTATGTTATGACACTTGAGAGAGAGACGCATTAACAGAGTGCGCTATTCGGATTACTGGAAGGTTTCCCTTCTCCAGATGTACTTACAGGGTGCTGACATCATCAGTGCTTGGAAAGGGTAATGTTCATCATGTAGTGTGTTCTCCTAATTGCCAAAATGCACATATCTTTCATACAGACTTGCCAGCACACACACTCCTCTTATCCACACACTTGCAGGATTCAAACCCCTACCTAACTAGGTTATGACACCTAAGAGAGGCGCATTAACAGAGTGCGCTATTCACATTACTGGGAAGTTTCCCTTCTCCAGATGCACTTATAGGGTGCTGACATCATCAGTGCTTAGAAAGGGGAATGTGCATCCTGTAGAGTGTTTTCCCAGTTGCCAAAAGGGACATTTCCCTCACACAGACTTGCATACACACTAACCCCCCTCCACACACACTGGACATTTGCAGGATTCAAACCCCTACTTAACTATGTTATGACATTCAAGATGGACGGATTAGCAGAGCACGCTATTCGCATTACTGGGAGGTGTTCCTTCTCCTGCTGTACTTATAGGGTGTTGACATAATCAGTGTTTAGAAAGGGGAATGTGCATCCTGTAGAGTGTTTTCCCAGTTGCCAAAAGTGACACTTCCCTCACACAGACTTGCACACACAACAACCCCACTCACCCACACACACACACACTGAGCAGTTGCATGGTTCAAACTCCTACCTAACTATATTATGACACTTGAGGAAGACGCATTAGCAGAGCGCACTATCCGAATTACTGGGCATCTGCTCTGCACCTGCAGTATTTATAGGGTGCTGACATCTTTATTTCTACAGAGGTATGTACATCTAGTACTACCTGTCAGGTGGGGGATAGCATATATATGCATTTGCAGCCACCTACTTCAGGGTCAGAAAAACCCACTGGCAGGTTATTTTCCCATGCTTCATGACCACAGGCCCTTTAACACAACCAGTCCAGAACACCACCCCCACATCCAGGACACACACTTTGCTTCCCTGGGAACAGTGCCAGGATATGCAGGTGTTCACATACACCATTCCAGTTGTTAACATCAGGTCAGGCATATTGTGTGGGGGAACTACTCAGGCCTCTACATTCCCTACAGCCACTACAATTTGTGGGTCCATGTGCTATAAACCACTCACCACAGCCACATGGGGAATACATATTGCACCTGTCCATCTGCAACATGGGTACTCACTCTTCCACACTAGAGGTAGACCACCATTGGTGATACCTGACCACCCCCACTTTTCCTGGACATCCATATCCCACCCCCACCGCCAGGCAAGGTTGTCTCTGCAATCAAACTGTATTTACCACTAGCTGACTCTACACTTGTCAAGACTGGGTGGAAGACTTCAAAGGACCCATGCGGGGGGACTATACTGGCCATTTGCATAATCCTTGACAATTGCATTCTATGAGCATGTGAAAGGTTTGTATTGATCATGCTATCCCACATATACCCATGACTGCTCCACAACAGGACACCTGTCAGGTGTACACCAGCCATATATGAGCTGCCCAACAGACAGAGTGAGCTAATACATTGCAGAGCTGTAGCCCACAGAGGGAGGACATCTCTGAACAGTCCCGCATTTACCCCACATAATCATCACAACACAGTGTTGACAGTAAAATTGTCCAGACAATGCAGATAGGGCCCCCCTCAGTCTGTTGATGCCCACTTACTGTTAGAGGTCCTCAGCAACCCTCTTCCAGCACACACCAACAACATGGATGTGGCTTAAAATTCAAACCCTGGGATCTCCACTGTGTCCCTGCTTGACAGAGGCACCCCCAAAAACCTCCCCGTTGCCTTATGTGACCTACTTTACAGTGGCACAGTAGCCTACTGTACTGGGGATGCAGATGCCAAGCACACTCTGGCTAAGCTGTCATTCCCGAGGGCAAACCTAGTATTGACCTCTACACCCATATGTTTAATTGTCAGATGCACAATATTTGTTGCTGTTAGACTGTTTGCAGGTCTTTATTGCCATAGCATTCCCTGTTTCTATGAACAACTTGTGTATCTGTGGTAGATGTTTGAATATGGGGGGATCCACTATATCACTTAGGTCTCTGTAGTCATTTACTGTGGGCACTGGGCAGAGTGCGGTGTTGTGGTTGGTTCCGGGAAATGACTACAAATACCAGATATGTGTGGCCAACTGCTAAAGGAGATATGGCCTAAGTGGGGAGCATGCCCAGTTCAGCCTTTCCATGGCATGTTGTCTGACATATGCCTCATTTATCAAAGTGGGGAGCATGCCCAGTGTGAGCTTTCCATATGTTGAACTCTGCAGTCCACCACATATTTGGGTGAGTGTGAACTTCAACAATATCTCACGTTTATGGTTGTGTGTTGGGTGTCATGTTGTGTACTTACTGGCCAACTGCTTCTTTTCTGCCCAAACAGGGATTATACTGTGCCTGCAGGGATTGCATGGATACTTTGCATACAGTTGTCAACATCCTTTCATAATGACCTAACACTGTAGTACCATAGTGTACTGGTTCAGTACTTTCACTGTGGTGGACAGTATCCTGGGCTTTAGTCCTATCACTGCTTGACATCTTCATAGTGAGCACAACAGACTGTGTAGGGGCTAGTTGTCCCTATGACCATGTTGCATTATGTTCAGATATGGACTACCTAAAAAACTTGTCCAACATTGGTAGTGTATTCCAAAACATAGGTGGACATTGGCAAACACTAGCGATGTGCCCTAGGCATTTCTGATGCTAGTCAGAGGTGTGTTTGTCCTTGACACACATTGTAACTGGGTTTGCCATGACATATGTCATGATTAGTATACTGTGCCTCCGTCTCCCTGTGACATAACAGTGATACCCAGGGTAAACCTACCATCTTCCATCCACTCATCAAGATTCCTCTTGAGGTGTCAATTTACTCTCTGGCTAACCTGTACTGGGAGTTTACTCAAGAGCGGGGTGGCTTCTGCGTTATGGATCATTCAGTACAGCTTGTCCTATGTATGTCAGTGCTGGGGTTCAGGTCTCTCATGTGCATAGCTCACTGCCATTCAGATTGTACAAGGTGCAGCATGTTCATTGATTCCAGCTTGGACATGGCCTTATACATCAGGCACAGCTTGCCTCTGGGTGGGCAGTATGGCAGTGTGTGGAGCTGCAGTTTGTTTAATCAGGCAACACATGGCATCTGTTCAAGCTTTTTCCTACTGCTGGTGAGGTACTGTTGTGGACTTTACAGTTGATGGAGGTGTCTGCTGAGGTACATCCCACAGGGGCTATTGTAGTCAATTGTGACGCTGATGAAGGATGACTGCAGAGCCACAGTGACCTCCCCTTATCTAGATCTGACAACCTTCATGATTATGTGGGTATATGGTATGTTTCTGTGAACACTACAGCCACATGTTTGTCCAATGCAGGATATCTATCACCTTGTGTCCCCAGGTCTCTCATTACATGTTAGGTACGTAATGGGTTAACACCTGTGTGGTAATTGGGCACTTACTGTATATCCACGGTGGTTGCTATACACATTTCTGCAATTAGCTTGCTGACATGGCTGTGGCACCAGTTGTCTGTTTCTATGTGGCCCTTTTGTGGGTTGCTTGTGTCAGCTGGGGGTCAGATATGGTGGGCAGTTTGTACTCCTCTGCATACATGTTCAGTCACAGTCCTTTCCTGTTGGCCTGTGCCTATGAGACATATATACGGGGGGGAGGTCCCAGGACCAAGCCTTGTGGGATGCCAATTATATCTTGTTTGAAGTCTGACATGGATGCAGCATGTCTGACTATGTCAGTTCTGTCCTTGGTCTGGTTTGCAACCCCTCTGACATAGGGGGTTTTTATTTAAGCTGGTTAACATAACCATACTGAACACGTGGGGTATTGTATGGAAGCATTTGGTCCAGCTACCCGTGTGGACCACATTGCCCCCATCAATGACCTTAATGACTGTTTCAAATGGGTCAAACATGTTTAGGGGGATCTGCACTTATGACACCCCTTTGGGGAGGGTCCGTGTCAGTAGGTCCCCGATAGCTTTATGTCTGCGGTACATGCTGGTCCTTTCCATAGCTGTGCAGACCAAGCTTGTCAGGATCCTGGGGTGGTAGTCAGGCAACACCTTTGTTGAGAAGGACCACTGTTGTTGTACACTGCTCTTTGTGTACATATCCTGTGGTAAGGCTGACATTGAGTAGTAGTGTGATTTGGCATTCCATTCTTCTTGGAGTCCATGTTGGACTCAGCCCAGGACACCATCTCATACCTTTGCTGCTGTGTGTTTTGCTTTGTAGATGATGGCTGTTACCTCAGCATTTGCAATGTCAGGGGGAGTCTGCTGGGATAGATATTTTGCATTTTGGGGGAGGGGGGTTGCACTGCACCTGTCAGGTTGTATGTTGGCAATATGTGTGTGTGTTTGGTATGTTGTTTGTAATATTTGTGTGATTCAGAGCATATCTGTGAATTCCCAACATGGTTCCTACCATCAGTTGAGTAAGCCTTGTGATTATCCTTAGTGTCCTGTGCAATTTGTATCTTCATAGGGTTTATAGGTTCATACTAGGCTATCCACCCTAGGGCATTTGTAAGCCTAGCCAGAGTGTGTGGGCTTTTGGCCCCCGTTTTGTGAATATATGGCCATTTATGATTTTTTTCTGTGCCTCTGTCTGGACGTGACACAGTGAAGACCCCCAGTGTACATCTACGGTCATCTATCCACTTGGCAATAATCCTGTTGAGGGGTGTCAGTGAGGGGCTCTGCCTAACATGGAGTGGGATCCTGTTCCAGGGTGTGGGGAGCCTCTGGGTTATGTATCTGTCCCTCCAGCACATCCTATTTCATTATGTGTTGAGGTTGACATCTGTCACTCTCACAGCTCCAATGGCTTTGATTTCCTGGGGGGGGGCATGTCCATTCCCCCTTTGTTGGACATGGCCTTGTAAAAAACATACAATGCCTCTGTGTAGGCAGTATGTGACTGCATTCAGCGGGGGTGTCTACAGCCAGGCAGCATATGACATATATTTGAGACCCTTTATCCTCTTTGGGGAGGTACCTTTGAGGTCTTTCTAACCTGCAGGTGTCAGGTAAAGTACATCCCATATGAGTCATTGTACTAAATTATGGGTGTGATAAGAGAACAGTACAGCGGCACAATGACCTCTGTTGATGTACATGTGAATCCTTTCATGATCGTGTCCAATATAGACAGTCTTCCTAGCCACATTGGCAATGTGAGTGTCACATAAAAGGTTACTGTCCACTTGTGTCCCTAGGTCCCTGATTACTCCTTGCATACATAATGGTTTACCACCTATGTGGTAATTTGTGAGTACCTTGTTTCGTTTTTGGTGGGACATTACTGTCAGTGTCTTCAGGACATCTGGGTGGGGTTCCTTTTGTGAGAGTGTGGTCTGTCATGCTACAGACTGTACAGCAGTTTTGACTACAGTTAGGTGCACATGGGTGGTCTCCGCTGCTTTGTTGTCAGTTACCTGGCTGTATGGGTGTCTGTGCTGGATATGGATACTCCCCCCCTTTGATGTTTTGGTCCAGTGTTGGGGCCATAAACATGATATGGGGATAACCTGGTAGTGCTGGTGTGCTGTCTAGGCTTGCAGCAGGTTTCTGTCACTGCACAGACATCGATGTTCTCCATACTGGGAAGTGCCTCAGGAGCATGCATATTGCAGTTTACACATCTGGCATTGGTCAGCATTACCCTTATGTTTCTTGCCACTTATGTTTTCTAGGGTGGTGGGTTAGTCTTTTCAGCCTTGCCTACCGGCTCTATGGAGGTGGCAAAGCCTTATCCAATATCCAGACGCCCAGGGTAACAGGTGCAAGCCATCCCTGGAACAGCATGGCTTGTCATGCATGACATCTCAAGCAGACAGACATTAGATCCTCTTGGACTGACAGCTGCAATTGTGCCACCTGTTAAAGCTGATCATTCTGTGTTTGTACTGTGGCATCATTCTTGGTGAGGGTTGGATGCTGCAAACGGCCAGTGTCATACCGGCCTGGAGTACATACTCAGAGAGCTCATCCATGTCTCTTTTCATGTAGTCCAGGGAGGTACATCTCAGGTCATTCACACCAGCATGGACAATGACTGCATCATATTTCTCTTGCTTTGGGGTGACCTGCTTTGTGTTATGTGCATGTGCACCACAGGCAGCTTACTGTACCCTTTCCCTTGTTCAGTCTGGTGAGTGGGACAGCAGTGTGTCTGCCTATAGAGACACCTATTACAACTGTATCAGGCATGTTGTTTCTCCTTCTGGCCTGTGACTGTTTGGCACACCAGCTTTGTGTACTATGTGTTGCATGTGCTATGTTTGGAGGTTGTGGTTGCTTGGGGTCTGCTTTGGAGGCCTCTGTTGGTGTGGTGTGTTTGTAATTAGGGCCCCCGGGAATGTTTTTCTGTGTTTATGTGTTTGGTTTACAGTTGTGATAGGTCTATGTGGGACTGGGTTTGTGGTGTGTGTGGTTACCTTCTCCTCCTGACTAGTTTTGACAGTACTGAGTTGGGGGAGCTCAGCCTCCGGTTTGGATAAATGGTTGCATCTCTCACATATATTTGTATTTATTGGGGGGAGTTGAGGGTTGTCTGTGTACTTGGGGCAGGTGTAACATTGCCTCAGGATTCACAGATTCTACTTGTTGTAGCTGGCCTTAGTGGATTGTATGTGTGGACATATTTTATTGCCATACTACTGATCAGTGATTACTTCCCTTTTTATGTTTGCTCTATCATGTAGTAGCTTCCTCATTCTCTTGCATGGTTTGGTAATGGCTGGAGTCCAGCATGCCAGATGCCTGCGTGTATGGCATTGTGTCTTGTTGTTATTTGTGATTGCATAATCCAAGCATTCCTGGCTGTGTTCATGGAATGCCTGTATAACAGGTTCTGCGGTGTGTCCCATATTTTGCACCTGCACAGGGCCTTTAATGGATTCCACATCAGTTTGGAGGGGTGCAACTTATGCTTTACACATGTTTTTCACTGTGGTTTTCTGGCCAGGGACTGTGGTCAGGATGTGTATATCCGGTGTGATTACTCTATGGTCTGGTCTTACCAGTGAGGGATACACTTCTCATCTTGCCATCCAGTACCATGTTGCTGATTATCACATCCAGTATGCTTACCCCTCTTGTGGGAGTGGTACGTTGTTCCTGGGCATTTTGGTTTATGGATTCTAGGAACTTTTCTCCTACAGTGTTGGTGCTAGTATAATGCTCCCAGTGTATGTCTGGGTATTTTCAGTCAACCAATATAATGTGGTTTGGGGGGCTTGATATATTCATGTATTCCAACATAGGCCAGGTGCAGTTCCTGGTGTTAGGATGGTAGTCTGTAGCAGGCTATATACTGGGAGGCAGTTTTAGCCACTGGTACTTGACCATGGCTAGTCCATGCTGCTTCTTGTTGTGGTACCAACATGGGGGTGTGGTTATCCTTGACAATTATTGCTAGTCACCCTCCTTTTGTAGCTTGTTCCATGTTTTGAGGCTGTACAGCACAGTATGAGGTGTAACCTGGTAGTGTTAGGGTGCTGATGTGAGCCTTGACCCAGTTTTCTATTACAGGACAGATATCAACATTCTCCATACTGTGTGCGCTTACACTGCACGAATCTTGCTGTTTAGACCTCTGGCATTGGGTAGCATTACATCTAGGTTCCTATCCCCTGTGGTACCTATGAAGGTTGGTTTGTGTTTTGAGAATTACCTATTCAGGGCACGCTGTGGGTACTGACAGCCTTTGCCAGTATCCATGAGGCCTGGACTGATAGGTGCACGCCACCCCTAGCAGGTGGTGCATCATGTCATGCTCAGCATGTCATCCCAGGCTGAAACACATTGGCTCCCCTTTGACTAACTGCATTAATTCAGCCAATTATTGCTATTGATCATCCCATCGTCATATTGTGGCTTCATGCTTGGTGAGGGTGGATGTTAGTCAGGGTCCTCAAGTGTGCATATAGTACATGGTGTTACATTACTTAACACATGGCATTCATGCCTCAGGTGGTGCTGCAGGGCTGCCTCTGTCGGATGCCCTATTATACTCCCTGTACATGTTTGAGAGCAGGTCATGTCATTTTAGGCATCCCTGTTATTATTTGAGTGAGTCAGAGAGGGGTATCATTCCCAGGGTTCCTACTGAGCCAGTGTATGTGCTATCCGTTGCCTCTTTGCCAAGGCCAGGGCATACTGGGCATGCCTCCTTCTGCCTACTGGGGCAGGCTCAGGTTGTTCCTCCTCTGAGTCACGCTCTGCCTGTGATGGCCTTGGCAATGGTGGGGGGCTGTTTGGCCCGGCCCTATGCTGGTCCTGCTGCAGCTGTTTTCGCAAGATCATATTATGTAGCATAGCACATACCATGACATTTTGGGTACATGTAGTTGGTGAGTACTGCAAGGCTCCACCAGATGTGTCCAGACACCGGAACCGTGACTTGAGCAGCCCAAACACACGCTCTATTACATTACGTGTTTGTGCGTGTGCCTCATTATGGCCTTCCTGTTCAGGTGTGTGTGCGTTTCTGATGGGTGCCATCAGCCACGGCTCCAGTGCATAACCTGCATCCCCCACTAGGTGTCCGTGTGGGATGTCCCCATTGGCAAATGTCTGGTACAGCTGCGTCAAATGCCAGATGTGGGAATCATGGTAGCTCCCAGGGCAGCCAGCACACACATTCATTATTATGCCCTGGGCATCCCCATGACCTGGCAGTTGATGGAGGGAAGCCCTTGCGGTTAATGTAGGCCCTACCCCGCTCACCGGCTGGTGTTTTGATGCGTATATGCGTGCAGTCTATTGCACCCACTACCTCAGGGTATTCCGCTATTTGCTGGAAGAGATGCATATTGCTGGCCAATACCTCACGGGCATTGGGGAAATATACATGATCACCGACATGTGCTGACATGGCATCCAGGAACTGGTGCAGTACCCTGGAGGCTGATGCCTGTGATATCCCCATCATATCACCAGTTGGTCTCTGGAAGGTACCTGTTGCTAGTATTCTTAGGCCCCAAAACATACCTTGGTTTCCACTGGGATGGGTTCCCCTCTGTTGGTTCTGTGTGTGAGGGGTGGCCTGCACAGCTCGACAATTTGCTGCAGGAGGTCTCTGTCCACTCTATAGCGCTCTACTATCTCCAGCTCATGTAACCCGTGGTAGGTGACCCTGGGCCTGTACAGTCTTCTCCGTCTCCTCACTGTGGGTTGTCTGGCACCATCTGCATTGTCACTACCCTCAGCAAGTCGCCTATGTCTCATTATGACAGCTATGGCAACCCCTAGCATTTCTGCTTTGAGTTCAGCTTTTCAGTTTTCACTTCTAATAGCTTACTCCTGTCTTGCAGTGTCTCTTGAGAGATACATCCTGCACTGCTGTTTGCAGAGTTTTAAGTGCTTGGCTGAGCTACTATTCTGCCTGTGTAATTGCCCTGCTAATTGTTTTCACCTGCTAGCTCCAGCAGTATTCCCTGCGAGCTTCCTACTAATTCTGTTGCTTCCTTTTTCCTATATGTTTTCTCAGGGGAGCACGTGCATACCAGCAGAAACACTCACAGTGGCTTACACGCCACATGCTTATGGTTTGGAATCTGCTTATTTGGGTTAAAAGCCGCACACCAGTGCAAACAGTGTTACAAGTCTGCCAATAGGCTCCACATGCTCAGTCTGCCCTAAAGGCACACTGCAAACAGTCTTACAAGTCTACCAACAGCTCCCACATGTTCAGTCTGCCTTACACAGCACACTGTCCTACTGCACCTCATCGCGGGCATCCGCAAGAAACTTTGGTATAAGTAACAGTGTACACCTTGCATTTCTTGACTTTCCCATGCTTATCTTGTGGCACTCCTCTTTCCATGATCTGTGTCTGTCATCTGTCATGTAACACTGACCTCCAATGAACTGCATTTCTTTCTACCATTCCCCTGTGAAAAAGTCAACC
>NW_025050642.1:0-13435 GCF_019279795.1 Protopterus annectens
TTTTTTTTATTTATTTTTTATCTACTTGTTGACGGAAACCTGGATGCATGTCCATTTTCAGTGGAGGCCGGGAGAAAGCTCAAGGGTAGCAGATAGCATTACATAATACCAGCTTTACATATTACAAACAGATTATTTACAGAGATTACATAAGTAAGCAAGTTAAATATGTTCCACAGGTTAAAGTTAGTCCTGAGCACAAGTCAGGATTAAATTAAATTACACAGTAAACTGGTTAACAGATTTTACACATCCGAGTTAGCCAGGCTTGATACATTGACATAGCCAGTTAAGTGACAAATGTTGTTTGAGTCTAGTGTTAAATTGACCTAAGGTGGAAATAAGGTAATATCAACTGGAAGTGAGTTCAGGATCTACTTACAGAGTTTGCAAGAGAGACTCACCGGCTGTGTTATTAATTTTGCTAGTCTGAATTAGTAGTTTGTTAGAGGATCAAGCGGTCTAGGATTGTTATAGGGGTGATAATATTTGAAATGCAGGAGTATTGTCGGATTATAGAGGATTTTATAGGCCATAATCAGTTGGTTATACTGTATTAGGCTGGTAGTTCAAACCAACCAAGCTGATTTAGATTGATGCAATGATGTGTCCTAAAGGCAGCCCAGTGGCAAACCTGGCAATGTGGTTGTAGCAAATTGAGTGTTTGTTAAGGACAGTCTTGTTCATATTAGTAGGGGATGCATACAGAAGGGTTAAAAGAAGGTGTGGCGAGCTAGGCATGTTAGCTGGAGGGTTAGGAAGGCTTTTATTATGTAAAGTGACCCTAGTTTTTTATTGATGGTTTTGATAGTTTGGTTAACATGTAGGTCACATTTGAGATTATTGTCTATGATGACACCTAATAGTTTAGTAGATGGGTCAGGGGAGATTATTGTGCCATCATTTGATTTTATGGTAAAGGTGAAAGCGGTAGACCTACGTGTTGGTGAAATAACAGCAGTTTAGTTTTTTTGGGAAAGCCAGTTTTCTATTGTATTAAAGGTGGTCTGGGTAGCTGACCATAACTCTACTGGAGATGTGGCTGAGCAAATCAGAGTAGAGTCATCAGCATATTGGATACAGCTGACTTTTGGGATGACAGTATAAAGGTCGTTAATGAAGATGGAGAACAGCAAGGGCTCTAGTATAGACCCTTTGTGGTACTCTGAGGTGTTAGGTAGAAGGTTAGGGGTATGTTCTGCCAAAAACCTGCTGTCGACCATGCAGGTAGGATTGAAACCATTGGAAGGCTCCAGTATCTAGACAGAATATTTGCAGGGTGTGGATTACAAGTTGGTGATCAACCATTCGTATGCCTTGGAAAGATCCAAAAGACAGCTGAGGATATATAATTATTGTTGCAAGTATGGTTTATGGTGTTAGTAAAGGCTAGGAGGCCTGAAGTAGTGCTGTGATGAGGACAGCCATGCTGAGTGTCTGCCATAAGGCGATTTTGGATTAGGTGGTGCATGAATTGTCTATGAATAAAGTTTCCATAATCTTTGCAAGTGGAGAGGTATAGCTATTGGCCTATAATTGGAGAATTCAGTAGAGCTGCCTCCTTTGTGAGAGTGGGATTACATAGGATATTTTCAGATGGTGGGAAATTGTAGCTTCCTACCATGGTTCGTTTGATTAGTTTGGAGCCAGGGGTAAGCAATAGCATCAGCTGATTTTGTAGGTATTTCAGGCGAGGGTTGGATCAGCAGAAAGTGTGAGTGGGTTTCATTTTTCAATCCAAAGGTGCGGATAAGTGAAGTGAGCGATTGGTTACAAGCTGAACGCAGAGCTGCCGTGGGGTTTCTAGGGTGCTACTTTCAGGACCAGGGAGCTGGAGGTAGTTGGCTAACTAGGAGCTTGAAAATGTCTCATAATGTAAAGAATTAGGTTAAAACTACTCAGAAACATCTTCAAAGTTTTATCAATAGTAACAGCAGGGATTGGGGTTAAAGGTTTGTCCAGGATGTAGTATATCTGACATGCCACCTGGACAGGGTATGGCATTACACTGGGTTCAGAGAGCTCAGTCCCCAGATTGGCTGTGTGGTGGCATCACACATGTGTTGTATGTTCCTGGCACAAGGGTGATGGCTGACTGCATACATGTGGCAGCTGTGAGCATTGCCACATGACCTTTGCATAAACTGCAACTGACCAGACCGCCTGGGTGATTCACAGGTTACCTTTGCACATGCTACCCTAGTAGTGTGATTGCCATGGTGAGTACCAACACATAGGACCAATGAGTTTCAACATACTGAAGGTGTGTATGTGTGTCATAGAACTGGCATATATGACTGCACACGTGGGTAAATGCCAGGTAAGACATGTGTAATGTGTCACAGGCAACGCATTCTCCTGCATTACAGGACAGGAGCAGTGACGTTCTGTCATGTAAACCCTGACATACGTATTGTACGCTATGCAAAGATGTCACTAGGAGTTCGTTGGTGAAGCACTGTAACTCTGCATTGCAGGTGTAAGCAGTGTTCCAGGGAACCCCAAATGAACATGCATGCAAACAAAGCTACAGTAAGCAGGGCTGGAAGTAGTGCATTGTACAACAAAGAAGGGGAGTATAATAACAATAAGTAACAATGCAAATATGTAGGCACTATCAACATGTACCCAGGAATACACAAGCGCGAATGCCCATGGTAGAACTGATATTATGCTTCATAGTTAATTGTGATTTAGAATACATTGTTTACTGCACACACATATCAACATGTGCAAACATCCACATTGCATGAGTGGGTTGTGGGCAACTTGACACCATTACTGTGCATGTCCACCCTTGCATATCACTTTCACTCATACATTAGCTCCTCCCCCCTGCTATCCATGTATGCAGCTATCTGTTGACATCCTTACCACGGCCTTGCGCAATTATACTTGCAGCTATTTACACTTTGGTATGCTACTATGGGTGCAGATAACAATTCAGGACATTCTTCGATTACTGCATCAGGCATGCTGGGATATACACACAGTCATAGCAGCACACTGTACTGTTTTACCAACATGATACTACTAATACCACTTCTATGTAGTCACCCTGTGCATCAGCAATGTGTTTTACCTGTTCCCGCAATGATGTTGGAGAATTGCAGTGAGGTGGCACAGTGTCATCATATGCACAGGGTGTAGATGACCAGGGTATGCCTGAGTTAGCCACTGATACCACCAATTAACATAGCTGTGTATGTGTGCATTGGTGAGGGGCAGCAGTACAGGGTGGGGGCAGTGTTGGTGCAGTGTGTGCGCAGTATGTAGTTGCCCTAGGGGTGTTAACATTTCACATGTGTTGTATGCACGCACACAGTTCCACCTCATGGCTGCCGCCGCCATATAGGGGTTTGTGGACAGCCACAGACTACACCTGGCAGGTCATACAGATCAGTGTCTGTGGGCATGGGACACGGGTACCTGTGTCTGCAGCAGGGGTGCTACGGACCGTGATCCAGTACTAAGCCAGACTGGGTACTGTACACATCAGAAGCGGGAGTGTGTTGACTGGACACAGGTCCCTCGTTGGGACTGTCCATAGCCATGTGCCACGGCGCGGTGTGCTCACAAATTCCGATGACAGCACAGACCCAGCATTGCTGGGGCTGATGCTGGCACTATGGGGGCATCTTGTGGGGCCTGTTGTCGTCGCTCAAGGCCGACTGCCAACTGCTGCTGTTGCTGCGCATCTGACCGTAATGGGCCGCCCGCTAAAGCGCCCACCATTGTCTCTGGCTCATGGACATTTGGTTTGTGGAACTGCTGTAATATGTCCCTACAATGTCTGTCTATGACATCGGTGAAATTACGGATAGCATCCGCGATTATCACGCATACTGTCAGTCATGGCTGTGTGACGTACTCTCAGCTCCCTCAGACCCTGTCTGGTGTGTACCTTTCCATACTGTGACTGTGCCCTTCCGCATGACAGCCTGGAAACATAGATGAGGTTGACATACCTCTTGGGTGCACGTTCGCTACTTGAGGCAGCTGCGCCCACGGATGCTCCCGAGAGAATTTTGCCCATGGGCAACTGTCTGTGTGGTACCATCGCAGGACACTGCCCATGGCTGCTGTGTGGAGATGCATGTGCCACAGGTACCACATTACCCTGGTCAATGCCCACTGTATCCTGTCCATCACCTAGGGACAATGGTGACAAAGGATGCACTGGCAGGATGACTGTGTGCAATGATGGGGTTGACAGCTGTGTACTGTCAATTGGCTGACCAATGGCAGACCCTGACACACCTTCCTGTACCATTACACAAATATCATCATTACCAGTACCTGTGGCACCAGATTCAGGTTCCCTGCTGCAGGACACCAGAGCAGTACCAGAACTTGTGGGAGGAAGACAGGAAACACAGTTTACAGTCTCCACACATTGTTATCAGTGATGCACTTATGCACATGCACACATGGACACATGCACACATGCACACATGGACACAGGCACACATGCACACATGGACACAGGCACACATGCAGACATGCACACGTGGACACATTCACACAGGCACACATGCACACATGCACACATGCACACGTGGACACATGCACACGTGGACACATTTTACCTATGCTGCATTGGACACATGCACACGTGGACACATGCACACATGGACACATGCACACATGCACACATGCACACGTGGTCACATGCACACATGCGCACATGCACATGTGGACACAGGCACACATGCACACATGCACACATGCACACACGGACACAGGCACACATGCACGCATGCACACATGCACACGTGGACACAGGCACCTGCACACATGCACACATGCACACATAAGCACACATGGCTGGGCACACCTGCACACATGCACACATGCACCCGCAGTATACACACAGGCATTTACTGAGTTACACTAGTGTTACTGGCACTATCAGGAGTATTATGAGGTATTGTTAAAACACACTCACCACAGCATGGATGGCCCTGCCTTGCTGTAACCTCCCCGGAGTGACCTGCATAGTAATGATAAGATTAATGTCAGTGGCTCACAACTAAAGTGCCATTGATATTGCATATGATACAGTGCGGTAGTACACCAGTTGCCTTCACATCACCATCCGGCTGCTACAATATTGCCAGTATCACACATGCACATTACATACTATGATGACAGATACATACCTGCGGACACACCTTACACATACTAGCATAAAACTACAGTGTACAGAACAGTCAAGTGTACATATGGCATATTACCTGCACGCTCCATGTCGTGCTGCTGTGTGGATCCAGCCTCCATCATGATGTAGGTGTACTGCTGTTGCTGTTCTGGGGCTGGAGCCACAACACTTAGGAGTAGCCCCTCCAGTCTGGTGAGGGGGGATGTAATAGCTTCACCACCTCCTGTGGCAAACTTCTGTTGCCTGTATGGACTATCTGATGCATGCTGACGGACACTTCTGATTAAATCACTGCAGTGATGTCATACCTGCTCATATGTCCTATTATGCATGCCAATATCATTTCCTTACAGACAAGTTCTTGCCACAGTGCAGCCCTCTCCTGCTGATTCTGACTGGTGCGGGAAAACAGGATGTCATACTCCCGCACCAGGCTCTGGTGTATCTCCTCATCTTCCACTGCAGAGTAGGTGGGATTACGGCCTGACGCCGCCATCTCCCTGGAAGAGAACACAAACAGGATATCCAGCAGGACTATGTCAAGGCAATATGGCACATACTATACGCATGATACTCATGTGTAGTGATATACTACTACTCCTATATGTTGCATATGTGGCGTGTGAAGTGGTGGATACACAGAGTACTATGGCCAGATATCACTGCTCAGCCAACACCTGCTGTGCAACAATACCTGTCACATTCCACACAGCAACATAGTAGCATGCCCCATCAATTCTGGCACAGACTGACAGGTCCAATGCACAACCTCACTCTGGCGGGGTTCATCCCAAGGTACTGTATGTGGGATGCCATCCACTAGGTGTGATGCTGGACACAAGTTACTCGGCCTGGACCCTATACATATCCCACCACCACAACCAGCACAGTAGACTAGCTGATATGTATACATGTGATTAGACAGTTATTCACTCTGTTAGGACTGGAGATGTTATCCATGCAGCACACTGGAGCCCAGTGGAAGCTGAGCAACCCACACTGTGGACCCCTTTTGCAAATCCCTTTGCAACGGACATGCCACAGACTGCATGTGGAACTTGCACACATTCCCTAACCCAGACACTATGCACAAAGTGGTAGGCATCACTGTCTGGTGGACCCCAGACAGAGGGCAGGCAGATTGTATAACAATAGCAGGAGGCTACTGCAGGACAGAGCAGATTCACATTAAGGGAGGGCATCTCATGGTCAGCACTGGTACTACGCCTCGGTCCCTCATAACAATGGCCACTGGCCTACTCTGGGAGGAATGGCCACAAACACTATGGATAACACAAGTCCTTCTTCAGCAGCATGTTGCACATATGGACCAGTCGTGCCTCAGATATGCTCTGTGTTAATACACACCTATTTAACATTCACCAAACACACAGTGAATATTGGCAACATTCTTGCAGACAGGTTGGTGGTTGCACGTATCCCTCTCCTTCTCCCCACCAGTTGAAATAGTTATCACAGCTGTATGTAACCTCCTATCATCTCACATGTCCAGGTGAGGCCGCCTCAGCAAAGCCAAGAACACACAGCATCACTGCTGTGACCTCATGGTATCCCTGGATGTGTGCTACCACCATTCCAAGAGGACGCCACAACTGCATATAAGTCTGATAATTTGTTTACCGTACTACAGGATATGTACCTGGACAGTGGCATACAGCAACAGAGGTCCCACACCACTATGCGAGGCACCTCGATTGACCTGGGAACTACTACATCACCATGTGCATAACTGGCCTGGTCTGCTAAGCTATGGAATTATGCAGTATGGGATGCATATGCAGTGTGATATCGGGTACCTGCAGACACTTGTTCCCAGCAGTGACGCTGCCTTTGTGATGGGCTGATCTCTGCCTTTTGAACCTGGCTGACCTTTCAAAGCAGTCACTATGCAGCTATTACTGAGGGCAAGGCACAGACAACTGCTGCCAGGATCATGGCTCTAACACTGATTGACATGTAATGTATAGTCATCCCCTTTTGGTGGAACCACGACACATGCAACATATCCACATGGACATACCTATAGATACAGAGAGACCTATGACACATTTGGAGGGGTTCACAGTATGCACACTATTAACCTGCTACTGCATTACCTGTGTTTGTCGTGAGCTGGATTTGTGTTACCACTGGCACCGATTCCTGCTGCTACTGTCACTGCTGACAGCTTAGAGTCGCAGTGTGTAGCATGTTTTTTTTTTTTTTTTCTGTCTCGGTTTGTCTGTCTCCCTCTGTGTGCTTCCAGACAGTGCAATGAATGTATTGCATGTGTGGAGTGTTAGTACAGGATGCTTTTTTGCTAGGTATCTGCCATGGGTCCATGTGATGGCCTCATTGCACTGCCAATTGTAAGCCAGCATTTGCTAATTGCATACAGCCAGTTGTGTGTACTGATTGCAGTTCTCACTGTGATTTCAGGGACAGTGCTATAAAAGGGTATGTGGAGATAGGCATTGCCCTTTCCAGATTGTAAGAGGCGGGGATGATGCTGGTATGCGTTGTGGACACTGTTCTGTGAAGGTGTAAAGGTTGAAATCTCTCTCATGATTCAGGCTGTGTTGTAGATTCATTTCTCCATTCCTCTCTCCTGCTTCCTACTGTAGTAAGTGTGGCACAACGTGACACCTACAACTATATATATAGATATATATTTATCTATATATATGTACATATACATACATTTATATATGTACATTAACTGACATTATTACCTACTAAACTACCAACTAGCATGGCTGTTTCTGTTCACACTACTATTGCTTGAGGAATTCAGTAGTTTTATTGGTAATTCTACATGACATGCTTTTGGGTACTACACATCCTATATTCCTTTACATTCAGCCCTACTATTACATGTTATATTTTATTTTAGCACAATGTTCTTTGTATAAGAATCATGAAAAGCTTGAGTGGTAGTCATACAGACTACTGTTTCCTGGGTTCGGGACTGACAGTGGGATTTTATTTTGCTTTTGAATGGAGTACAGGACCTTGTCAATCCAAAGTGACTAAGGCACTTTTAAGCAGTTGCAAACCAGGTTAGCGCTGGTTTGCATGGAGCCTCCGGCGATGCTTGGACTGGCCCGGTTAGGCTCACGGCGCACACACGCCAAGCACACCCGCTACAACCGCTGTAACGGTGGTTACTCTGGCAAGACTTTTCCCGCTTATGGCCTGCTGAGAAAAGAAAATGGAGAGACAGGAAAGTGGTCAAGGGGTCACAAGAGGGTAAGACAGTAGGGAAACAAGCTTTGGGATTTGCAGGAGGGGATATGGTAGGTATGCCCATAGCTGCCCATTTTCCTTCATCAGCAACAGCTGTGCATATGTATGTAATTTGGTGTGACATTTGAAACCTTCCACCCTGAGAGAGGTGTTCAGGACAACAATAATACTTGTTGTACAGCCAATTGTAATTGATAGTTTCCCATGTCCAGCAGACATGTGTCGCGGGAATGGGCAGCTATGATGGGGCGTAATTTTTTTGTGGAATTTGTTTCCTTTTTTTTTTTTTTTTTTTCAGGTGAGAGTGGTATGTCGGGTGAAGGAAGTCGGTACAGCTGGGTGGTAGGTTTGGGTGGAGGTGAAGCAGACAAGACAAACAAGGCGACTTGTCAGGGGCGTGTGTATGACACGTGTTGGGGGTTACACATTTGACGGGACGGAGGTTTGAGCATATCCAGAGCCCATGAGCCCACAGATGGGTAACAACAGTGGAACTGATATCCCCCACCAGGCAGTTGCCACTGTTCCAGCCACTGCCCAGGATGGGGCTGTGCTGGGGGCTGTGGTAGGCCAGGCAACAGTCCCGAATCCCTATGCACCACAGTGCGGACGCCACGGGAGGGTGAGTAGTGGTTCTCCTCCGGCCATACTTGCAGAGGCGGGCGAACCCCATCCCTTCCAGCAAGCTCTGACCCAGGTGGGCACAGGAGCCCACCGGAGGAGGGTCCAGACTGGAGCACTAGTTGTGGTGCACCGAATTTTTCGCCAGCTGAGCTGGGAGAGGTGGATCTGCTGGGTTCGCCTTCCCTGGTCAGTCCTATGTTTTGCATTATGTCATGACAGTTTGGGTTGACAGTGACATATAATACCATTACAATTAGTTGTAACAGCATGCATTAGTATTCTCATTAACCAAACACCCAGATATTCACACCATTGAACCCAGCTTAGGCATAACACATGCATAATTTGAACAGCAATACACAGTCCAGCAACATGCAAGTTTGATTGATGGCAACAGGCCATCAGGTTTGGATGTATGAACAGGGCAGATGCATCAATGAACATGCAAATATATATGACCCAACAGGACAAATGTCCAGGGGTGTTAATGGTGTGATTGTAACATACCATTTTCACGTGGAATGGGTTATATGTGGTTATAGGGTGGGGTGAAGAAAATAATATTAACACCTTTGAATACCAATACATATGCTGTACATTTCTAATAGCTGCACATATATACACACTACTGTTCTAACTACAGTTTTCCTATATGCAGTAACCATTTCCAACTGGTGGTGATAGGACTGTTACTGCAACATCAATATACATTTTATTGTTCTTCTATAGCACATTCATATCTAGCTTTGTCCAGCTACATCATCCTGCTACATTTGCTTTTATATAGCTGTAGACAAGTGTGGATGTTTCTAAGTATATCAGACAATCATACTATCTGCATATTGCAGACTGAGAGCAACATATCCAGATTTTTGGATACACATTCCAGATGCAGCAAACACTTTGAACAGATTCCCTGTTTGGTTTGGATTCTCACATGCATTTCATTCTGTACTGACTGCAGTATACTTTATTCAGGGTTATTACATTACTGTATTGCTGGATTCATGATGACTTTCTCACACTCTCTCACTTGTTTTCATTTTACTGTTCAGGATGGTACTTTACTTCTAGGCTTTATTGACATGTTTTACCTGTAGTTATTAGCGGCAATCCTTTCAAGCAGTCTCACTTCTGTCATGTTTCAGTGAAATTTCCAACGGGATATATTTCGCACGTGATTTTCATCATCTTCTGCGGCTATGCTAAGCCTGCTGCAGGTTATTATTACTATTTTCTTACAGGTGGGGCATTTTTTTATTTCAGAATTTATATCAGACATTTCATTTTTTCTGTTTGGCTTACAGGCTGCAACACACTTTGTAATCAAGCAATACTTGCAAACACTTTCACACTGTTACTTGCACATTTTGTTCTTAGTGACTACACTGCACTCTTTTGCTGACTGTCATACTTTTATTTTACTTTACAGTTACTGGTAGTGGATTACCCCAGCCTGCCTGGTGGGCGTAGCCACACCAGCCTATCTCATAGGCTCTGCAGTTCACAAGCGGACACCTGCAGCTGTGTAATATAAATTAAGTAATATTGAATACATCTCCCATAATATCTAGCTGGTTAATTTCTTACATACATTAAATGCTAACTTACTCAGTAATTGAGGCGTTGGGCATTTGCTGGGCCTCCTGGATCAAAGTTCAATTGGTCACCTTGCGTCTTTGAAGTCGCATTGTGGTAGCGGACCTGCTCACCAATCATGGAATCCCCTGTGGAACTGGTAGGGTCCTTGAAACCAACCGGTCCCATGCACCGCTGTATGCTCCCCACAGGACCTGGCCCTGCATGAGTTGGGCCTCATGATTTGTAGTTCAGAGTCAGGCCATGTGCTGGAACTCCTCAACGCCCCACCTCTGTGCTCAGCTTAACTACCCTCTCCTGCCACTGTCATTCCTGGCTGCCAAGTCAGTCTACAATCGTTTAACGTGTATTACCACCTATGGGGCTTGTATAGTCAGTTTTCCCTTATCTGTGATTGGCATTTTGGAGTATATCAACTTCAGTAAACCTGCATTGTCATGCTCCAGTTTGTATTCATTCCTATATATTAGCCTATTATTATAAAACATAAGTACTGCTGTCATGGCTTAGTGGTTCAGTACCTTGACTATAGTGTATAGTATCCTGGGTTCGAACCTGGCCACTATTTTTATTTTTATGACTGTCTGGAACAAGCTGAGGTGTGTGTCTGTGTAAAGAGGCAGTTTGATACGGCCGCTCCAAGCGTTGCCCGTCGGTTGGCTTGTTAGCGCGATGCGCAACTCTGCATAAGCAAGGGTGCTGGTTGAAAGCCTCATTTGGCTATCAACCACGCATAACCCACACTCAGCTCAGTTGAGGCGCACATAGGTTTAGCGTGTTAAACCACTGCTCATCTCACGGGCACTCATTTTGCACCAGTTAGGCACTGCTCACCTACGGGCAGATGCCTCACCCTGTAAAACTGTGGCTCAGCTATAGGCATCTGGCATTTTATTCTTTTGTTTACCTCACATTTCTTCAATATAAATGGGCTATTTCTTCCATTTTACATAAGTGTGATTTTATGTGTACACATATTTGTCGAGGACTTGTTTAGTGTGACGGCTAAAATAAAAATTGGTGTTGGAGGCTCGAACCATAGATACCTGCTCTTCAGCCAACATCTCTACCCGCTACACTATTGCTTCTTATTTTACTGCATATTTAGTTCTTATATGCTTTCCCACTGACTACTAACTGTAGCTCGCTCTGACATACTTGTAACAGCGCCTCACCGTTAGAAAACATCTTTACAATTTAAAAAATTATATGATATTCATTTGTACATTTTATATTCGTAGTCTGTGGGACATGTGTTGTGTTGTTTATTCACATTTTCCATAAGTCTCTATCGTGGGTGTTTGCACTTTACTCTTCTAGGGGGCGTGTCCATACAGGGGCTCGAGCCTCACGGGCATACCCCTACTGCTTACACCGGACCCGGTATTGTAGCAAGTGTGATTCAACGTACTCCTTGAAATATGCAAACATGTGACATCTCCGTTTAACTACCCAACCTCCGTGTATGAGTTGCTAACTCTCTCTTGCGGAGGGCTTTAATGAATCCTGCCCATTGTCTGACCCACCCTTCAGTCCTATAGTCTCAGGGAGAGGTTGGCTAACTGAATGTATCTCAATTTTTATTGAGAAGCAACTTAGACCTATAATTGATTCTACCCTCTCATTTTGAGAGATACTAAACAACTATTGGAATCTCTAGCTGAGAGTGCTGTTGAAAAAGCATACTTGGAGAATGACATCATGATGACCTTAAATGTTCAGTCTTTATTCACCTGCATACCCAATGGTATAGGGATAGACTTCCTGAGGCTTTTTCTTCTAGAGAAGAGCATGACAAACAATAAAGTGATTATGATCACCATGTTGATGGAATTAGTGTTAGAAAATAATGTATTTTTATATGGTGATGGTTACTATCTGCAGACTTCAGGGGTAGCGATGAGCACGTCATGTGCCAATTCTTATGCAAACCTTGTACTAACCTATTGGGAATCTATGTATATCTTTGGCAATGAGTATTATTCACAGCACCTCAAGTATTATAAACGTTTTGTGGATGTGTTTTTTGTTTGGAATGGTGATGTTACTATCTTAGATGAGTTTTTAAGTCACATCAACAACACCACATCTTTTCTTAAGCTGACTGGGGAGAGATCATGTCACCAGATTGACTTTTTAGATGTTACCAACAGGAAGCATAATGGGTGTTTCACTACCAACATTTATAGGAAGCTCTGTAGAAAGAACACATACTTACATCGTGATAGTATGCATCCCCCCCCACATACACAAGAACATTGTTAAGAATCAAGCAGCACGCTGTTCACGCCTAACAAGCGATGATTCAGCATATAGGAATGAATTGACTGGCTTAGATGCTGACTTTAAATCTAGGGGTTACCATGACAATGATTTGACAATCCTGCAACAAACAGAACGCAATGAAGAAACAAGACCCTACATTAGGATAGCAACTAGTGAACAGGTGGAACAAAGCAGGCCATTTACTAGAAGTAAAAAGAGGATGGTACTTTCATATACCAACAAGAATAAGAGTATTACTAATGTCATTAGAAAGAACTGGGGTATCCTACAGTTGGATCATAGGCTCAGAGCACTTGTAGGTTCATTCCCCAGTTTTTACTATAAGAATACTAGATCTTTAAGGAACACGTTATGTTATGAAAGGTGACTTCAAGATCAACCACTTACTGTTAGAATGGGTACCTTTCCATGTCGCAGTTGCAATCAGTGCAAATAGACTGAGCAGGAATAACTTCAGGCACCTGGACACAGGTGTGCTATATAAATTTGATCATTATGCAGACTGTAGGACAAAAAAAA
>NW_025050643.1:0-13066 GCF_019279795.1 Protopterus annectens
GAAAAAAAGCAGTGCAAGCTCTAGACATGACTTCCAGTAACCTAGAGGAAAGTATAAGACACCTGCAGACAGACCTGATTAAAATAAATGAAACACTGATGAAGTACATCATCTCAAATAACAATAGGCTGGAAAAATGGAAGCCTTTAAATGGATATTCAGATGAGGTGGCAACACTGCAAAAATCAGAGGTCAAAATGAAAAGGCTGGCTGAATATGAGACTGCTCAGGAAGAGATGTTTGAAAAAAATAATAGAATTAGATGACAGAGCACATATGGAAAAAATGAAATTTTCTAATATACCAGAGAAGCTGAAAGGAAGAGACTGAATTAATTTTTTGAAAGCACAAATAAGCATCTGGACTGGTATTCCACAGGAGGGGTTAATTGAAAGGGCACAATGTGGGGGCTCCAAATCTGCCTATGAAAAAGCAACCTAAACTTTTAATAGTAAAGATACAATCCTACCAGCAGAAGAAGCTGATTCTGATAAAACTGTGGCAGAAGGACAAAGTACTAAAAGTGGGAGACAGAAGAATGTTTGTGGACAATAATTACTCACTGTAAAGGCATAAGAGGATTAAATTTACTCCACTATTCCACTATTCAAGGAATGTTGAGAAGCAGGCATGAAATTCAAACTGCTGTACCCAGCTAACTTCAAAATATTCTTTCCTGGCAGGACAAAATACTTTTTGATGCAGTACATGCTAAGGAGGAAATAAAAAAGTTTGTCCAAAAAAAAGAGCTGTGAGACAGGAGCTTCTTTTTTTCTTCTGGTTGAGATTGTGCTAGTGAAACCTTTTCCAATGTTTCAATGGGAAATGCTTCAGAGAAGGAAAGAAGCAAAGTTGACTAGAAGAATCAAGAGTACAAAAAGTTAAGCAGAGACAGGACTTTGGAGATGGGGAAAAAGGAAAAAAACAGTTACTTGTAAATTGATAAATGTGGGATTACAAAGCAATTTACATTTGTGAAACATGACAGAACAAGAAAATCTGGAAATATTGAACTTTTTGACTTTGTTAAACTTGTTGGGGACTTGAAAGCATATGCCTATTCCATTTCATTAATGTCTGGAAAAATACCTAGAAGATTGGAAGAAGACAGAAAGTTAAATATAAGTAAAAATTTTATTCTTAAAAGCAATATTTTATAGTGCAGTTATTTTTAAGTGTAATGTGGATACTAATATAAACATCTGCTCCTTTTTCTTTCTCCATTCTCTTTTTTTCCTTGTTCAATTTTGAAATATAAGCACTGCAATAAAAAAAAGAAAAGTCTGGTAAAAATAGCATGACAAAAAAGATGTAACTCTTTTTGCATAGGGAATGACTGGATTAAGGCCCTTAGTTTGATCTAGTAACAAGTTAAGAGAAAGCAAGTAAATAAAAAAGAACACTGAAAGCTATAAAGCTTTTTTTACATTAGCAACATTAGTAGCAAGCAGCATTAGTAGCAACTTTGTATCTGGGCCTCATGTCTCCAGGGAAAAAGATCTGATAAAGAGAAATGGCTAGGAGATGATGTTTTCTGAAGGCATTCAAATGTTTTCCTAGCTGGGAGAGGTATAAAGATAAAACAAAAAAAAAGAAGCACAGGCTGTTTGTCTTAGCAGTATGGCTGCCAAAAATGTTCTTGTTAGGAGGGTAAAACTTCAATATTTAAAGAGGGCAGTTTTTGCTTCAGTATGAAGATAATATGTTTAGGGTATTGGAGTGTTTTTTTTGTTTGAGGGCTTTCAATAAAACAAAAGTTTTGTAAAATGTGACAATCTAAAAGGGAAACAAAGAAACAACTGTATAAAGATCAACCTACCAAACAGTGTATGCATGTAACAAAAAAGCTGGAGCTGGATACTTTTTTTACTCATAAAAGGTGGAAAAATAACTTTTAATACAATGATTTTTCTGTAATGTCTTTAAATGTCAATGGTCTTACAAATAAATACAAAAAAAAAGAATGAACTACATTAAAAATGTTGAGTGGCTATGCTTCAGGAGCCACACTTGGAAAGAACTGAATTTGTATGTATTCAGTGGAATACATGGAAAAAAGGGAAAAAGAGTAGCACTTATTTTTTTGCAAGAGAACCCCTGGATAGAAGAGGATAAAAACTAATAATGATAAATTTGAGTACTATGGTGCTACTGGCAAGGGAGGAGGATTACACTGGCATGTATTTAATTTATATTCCTCCTAAAACGCTATAATGGAGATTAAGAAAATTCTGGAAAAAATAATCAGCTTTCAAAAGGAATATTGCTTATAGGTAAGGAATGGAATTTGATTTGCAGCAGTGAAGATGTGTTGGGGGGCAGAAGGGAAATATAACAAAGAAGGGTAGATTTTTGAAGAAATTTATGAAGATACTTGACATGGAATATGTGAATTTAGAACTAGGAGTTCAGAGTAAATTTTAAAATTATTCCCCAAGATAAAAAAACTGGACTAGGCTAGACAAATTTACATGTCAGGGGAACAGGCATTTAACTGAAAGTCTTGACATGCAGCCAATAATTATTTCAGATCATGCATCAATAATAACTAAAATAAAAACACAGGGTAATGAAATGAAAATGAGACACTGGCACTTTCCCAACTATCTGTTGAAAAGACAGGAATTTAAGGAATAGGTAATGGAAATTATTCAGGAGCTATTAGAGATGACAGAAATATTTAAATAAAAAAAGACAGAGTCTTCCCCCTGGGAATATTTTTGTGGGTGGGAATATCAAAAGGTAACAGGCTGAGATAACCATTTGAAAATAGTCTGCTTTGTAACAAGCTGAGACAACCATTTGAAAATGGTCTGTTTTAAGATTAACTCCTCATCTTACTTTCACAAGAACAAACTATCAGAAATTCTGAAATATTCTGTTCTATCAAGATAATACCCAAGTTGTCTGTGGACATCCAAGTATCCTTTCTCCCTCATTTTGGGGTTCAGTGAAGGACACAGGGAGGTGTACATTTTGGTTTAATGTAAACTCAGATACCACTTTAGGCATAAAAAGGACTGGAAAAACCCTGTTTCTTTGGAAAATAAGAAGGCTGACTTACCATAAGAGCTTGCAACACTGATATTCTTCCTGCAGAGGTTAGACCAACCAGTAAAACTGTTTTCCATGTTAAGAAGTTAGACAGATGAGCTGGTTGAAATGGAGAATTTGAATTATGGAAATTAGCTTCTCTGACACAAAATTAAGATCCCAATGAGGAGTCACTGGTTGTTTTGGAGGTCTCTTATGCAATACACTTTCAAGAACATTTTGATATGGGAATGCCTTGATAGAGAGGAATCCATAGGCAAACATGCTAAAATGGCCAAGAAATGAATCCACGGGGAAAAGGAAAAAGGAAAAAACTCACACAAATATTGTAAAACCAGTGAAACAGTAGCCCTATATGGGTGCTGGTTGGTGTTACTGACCAGAAAACCATTTCCATTGGCTAATAAAGATTTTCTAGTAGCACTCTTTGTTGCCTCTATTGCATGCCCTCAGTAAACACGTGCCTAAAAGGTATGAAAACCCTATCATCTAGGAAGTCAGCAGAAGTTGTCTGGAGTCAAGATGTATCAACACCCATTCTTGTGTGAGTAGTTCTAATCTGTGAGGAAGCTTGTGGTAATTGCCCCCGGCCTATTCCCAAAAAAAGGAAAAATAAATGTTGACTGGGCCAGAAGGAAGTCACCATAATAAGGGGGATTCCTTCTGAATATTCCCTTACCCTGGATATCAGTGGAAAGGGTGGAAAAATATACAGGAACATTCCTGTCCCAAAGGGAAAAAAAAAGGCATCTGTCTTTCAAGCCTTCTTGCATGGCGTCCTGGAAAATAATTTTGCTAGCTGTTCAGACAGAAGGCAAAAGATCTATGAGGATCTCCCCCCAGATGGATCAAAGAACCCCTAATCTAGTTTGCATTTATGAGGGGCTGCGTTTGTTTGTTCTTTATCTGACACACAATTTTGCACTGATGGAATGTAGGAAACCTGTAATGAAACTGTGCTGTAAATCTATATCCCATGCAACCATGGCTAGTCTACATAGGGGGAAAGATCTAGTTCCCCAGCTTGTTTATGAACCACATTTTGGTACTGTTCATAAGAACTTGAAGTGGTCTTTGATACCAAAGGTGATTCAGAGAGTTGAGTACCTTGATAAGGGCAAACATCTTTTTTACATTTATGTACTTGTGTCTTTTTTGTTGTCTCAGATACCTTGCACTTTATCCCACTTGACACTGCTCCATAAGCAAAGTACAATGTGTCTGTTGTAACTGACTGCTTTGAAGCAGAAGGGAAGACCTGGATTCATGGATATTTGATGTCTTCACAAAGTGATTGCTCTTCCCTTCTCACAAATCCCAGAACTGAAATCTGAAAAGATAATGGGTGTTGGTGCTGGTGTTGGGACCAAACAGACTTCTGATACAACTGCATCTTTCTCATGTAATGTCTTACCAGAGGTTTGATGAGAATCATATATGCTAAGAGACACAGAATCCTGAGGTATTCCCACACAGTGAACAAACTCTGAGGGGAAATAATGGGATAGATCTAAATGTATATCTATTTGTTCCTGTGGAAGCAAAGTTCTTTTTATTGAGGTGTCTAGCAGACACCCCAGGAAAATAATCCTGTGTGATAACAGTCAAAAAAGACTTCTGAATTTTCTTGGAATCCCAGCCTGCATAGGAGATCTTTTCCTTGAGAGACTCCTGACACTTTGAAAAAGACCTTGCAAATATAAGCAAGTCATCTAAATATGGAGAAATAAGGATACACTGTAGCTTGCAATGGGGTATAATTGGAGCTAGACACTTTGTGAATATTCTCAAAGCAGTGGACAGCTGAAAGTGTAAGGCAGAAAAAAAAAAGTTATGTTCTTACCATAACAGTCCATCTGTGTTATTTATCTTCATTCATTCATTACTGATGGGTGTTGGTTCCGTCCTCTGAACTGATTCCCCTTTTAACAAGCTCGTGTCAGCCAAAAACTCTTGAGCTAAGCTTTATCCATAGTGCCCTTCTTCCTGTTACCTCAGATCGAGTTTTTTCCCTGATAAAGAAAAACTTTTTCTGAGCAGGTCCGCTAATGCGGGATGTGGACCAAATCCGAACCTCCATGAGCCCGTGGGGGGGAGGGTGGGACATAATGAAGATGAACAACACAGATGGAACGTTATGGTAAGAACATAACTTCTTTATCTGATGTTGTTAATCTTAATTCATTCCTTACTGATGGGACAGAGTCCCTAGCTACTTTATGTCTTGGGAGGCCCTTATGCAAGGATGTTCCTGAGTACCATTGAACCAAAGGATGTTCTCTCCTGGAGACTAAATCCAATTTGTAATGAGTTATAAGTATGAGGGGGAGCCCAGTTGCAGTTACAGATATCATCCACTGAAGCCTTTGAATGAAAAGCAAAGAAGGGCCCCTGATCTGGTGGCATGCTTTGATCTTGCTCAGTAGAGGAATCTTATTATGTTGTTAGACCAATGATGTACAGTTTCTCAACCACTTAGATAAGGTCAATTTAGAAACAGAGTTGCCCAATTTAGAACCTGGGGGAAAAAAACTGGTCTGATTTATGTACTGATTTAGTTCTGTTCAAATAAAATGCATTGTCTATATACATCCAGCAAATGAAGGCAGTATTCTTTATTTAAATAGTTAGGAAAAATTACTGGTAGGTCAACTGTCTGGTTAACTGTCAATGCTGAAATAACTTTGGGCAGAAAGGAAGGGTTAGTCTGGAGTGATACTCCATCCTTATGAAAGACCATGTAAGTGTTTTACACAATGCCTGAAGCTCAGATATTCGTCTTGCTGAGGTGATGGCTACAAAAAATAGTGATTTCCAGGATAAGAACTTTATATCCTGGCAGCAGGTTCAAAAGGTGATCGTGTCAGGGATTGCAGTACTAGTGTTAAGCTCCAAAGATGGTTCTTTGAAGGGTGGTCTGATATGTGAGACCCCTTTCAAGAAGGTTTTACACAGATGGGAAGATTAAGAATAAGTCTTGGAATCCATTATGGAAGTTTGAGACAGCAGCCAAACGTACTCAAATGCTGTAGGCTCCTGCTCAAAGAAGAAGACCTGACAGATAAACCAAAACCACACTAACAGGAGCCGGGCAAGGGTCTAGTTTTCTTTGCCGGGACCAAATAAGGAATCTATT
The DNA here is from genome assembly GCF_019279795.1 of Protopterus annectens. Lineage (NCBI taxonomy): Eukaryota > Metazoa > Chordata > Ceratodontiformes > Protopteridae > Protopterus > Protopterus annectens. The sequence goes on from NW_025050643.1 coordinate 6,191, forward strand.
CCACTTGCTAAGACAAATTTTCCTGGTGGATGGTTTATGTGAAACCAGAAGGATATCACTTACTGGTGAGGTAAGGTTATTCGGCCTGGCGATTACTGGAAGTGGAAAAACCAAGCTATCAACTTGATACTGGATATGTTTGGGTGAATCAACTTGAGGGAGATCAATTCTGGAGTTGGATCCAGAATCCATGGTTGGATACAAAGTGTGGCCAAAGGAAGGGAAATCAAACTTGTTGGAGCTAGTAGGGTGCAATGAGGACTACTCTGCTTCTCAAACAAAGGGCCTTCTTTAAAAACTGAGGAATCAGGGGAAGGGGAGGGAAAGCATACAGAAGTCTCGTGGGACAATCATGTATCAGAGTGTCCCTCGGGACCCCCGGGGAATTAGGGCAAAGTAGCTACTGCATTTGTAATTTGCTGGGGAGGTGAAGAGGTAGCAGCAAGGCTGGCCCCAGCGGCTGAAGTTATTCACTGAAATGACTGGACTAAGGGACCACTCGTGAGGCAGTAGGATATATCTGCTCAGCTTATCAACAATCTCAGTGGAGGTCCCAGGAGTATGCGGTGCAATCAAAAAGCAGTTGGAAGTTACTGCCCATTGCCAAATTCCCATGGCCTCGTGACACAGGGGTAAGACTGGGTTCCCCTTGTTTGTTGATGTACCAGACTATTGACATGTTGCCCGACTGGATAGCAATGGTCCCTGACAGGAGGACAAACTGAAATGCTTCCCCAGATGCACTGCCCTCAGTTCTAGAACACTGACATGCAGATGGGCCCTATATCTGACCATGTGCCTTGGACCATCTTTCCTGAACCCCCATCAAGGAAGTGTCTGTGGTCACTATGGCCCTGGGTTGAGATGGGGGGAAAGGGGGACTCCATAAGTTTTTTTCTGGCTTCACCCACCAATTTAAATCTTGTTAGCATCAATTTGTTATGCAGATTTGAAAGGACATAGGATGATGTGAAGGATACCACTGCATCATTAGCAGCTACTGGAGAAGCCTCATGTGTAGTTTTTCTAGAGGAACTATTGCAATTGATAGTGCCATTAATCCTAGAAGTTGCAGGACTGCCTGAGCTGAAACTTGGTCTTGAGAGGGTATCACCCAAATTGGGACCTTAGCCTTTCCAGTCTGTGAACTGAGAAGGGAGACCAGGCAAGGTTGGGTATTGAAAGTTGCTCCTATAAATTCCAAGGTTTGAAAAGTAGTCAGCTTGCATTTCTCCCTATTTATAGAGATTCCTAGGTATTCTGCCAGTGCTAGAGTGTAGTTTAGAGCTGTCACCGGTAGGCTTTGGGAGGGGTGGTAAAAGCCAATCGTCTAAGGAAACACCGGAATCTTTGCAGTCTCAAGTTAGCTGTTACCACTACCCATTTGGTGAACACTCTGGGGGGTGAAGAGAGTCCAAAGGGCAGTGCCGGAATTGGTAATGATTGGCTCCCAGCCAGAAGTGAAGGTAGCTTCTGGAGCATTTGCCATTTTATGTGGTAAAATCCTGAATATCTACTGATCACATCCAATCATCTTTCTCCAGAAAGGGGAGGACAGACTGAACTGTGACCATCCAGAATTTTGTTTGGTTGACAAATATCTTCAGAATGCTGACATCCAAAATTGGTCTCCAGTCCCCTGAATCTTGAGTAGAATCTGGATCCTTTTTGGGTCTGGTGGGACTGCTTGGACGACTCTTTTTTGAGACAGCTTTCTTATCTCTTGAGGTGCTGCTTCCCTTTGAGTGCGTGGAACGTTGGGAATTTTTCTTGATGACTTTGGGTAAATGCTGAAAGGTATACAATAGCCTCTGGCAATGATATTCTGCATCCAAGAATCTGTGATTATTGTTTGCCAGACAGGGTGGAGCAGAGAGAAATGTCCCCCAACTGCTTCCAGAGGAAAGCAATCGGGCCGCTCTTCAGGAGCGCTGGTAGGGCTGTACAAAAAGGGAATCCTTGGCCCCCTGGTTATGCAGGCCCCTCTCCTCTTTAGGGGCATCCTCCAGAAGTGTTACCCCCATTCCCCAGTACCCGTGTCTCATGAAAAGGACCCTGTGATTTCTTGTGCCACATCTTTACACTCCTCTGATTCCTAGGGTAAGGTCATTGGGAGGGTGGAAAGATGTAAGCCCAGCAGACAGGGTCTTGCCGCCCTTTTTCACACCTGGCTAGGTGTCTTTCATTTTTGAGCCAAAAAGGAAGAAGCTTCCACTGGAGCATTAAGAAAGGAAGACTTAAAAGGATCTGCAAAGTCACAAAGGTGCATCCAGGCAGGGCGTCTCTTGGCACAGCTCTGGACACCCCTTTAGTAGCGAAATTAACTGCATGGATGAGTTGGATATGGATTACAGGGTCCCAAGCTGTGAGGCAACTTTGTCACCACCGTCAGAGACTGCTCCTGCTATGGTTTCAGAGAGTTCTAAGACTAGGTCACCCTGAAGCCTAGTAAAATCTGCCAAACAGTTCAAAGACCGAAGGCAAAGGTTGATGAGGCAAACACTCATTTCCCCTGACCTGTCCACTGCCTGAGACTCTCTGTTTGGGGATAAACAATCTGGCTCTCCTCGCTTTTTCCCTAGTAGCCGCCACCACCACCATAGCGTCTACTGCTAGGCCCTTGAACCAGTATGGACTTTCCTCAGGTGGGGATAAAATTTTGTCTGGTCTCCATGGGATTAGTTCAACGGCATCAGGACTCTTCCACACTCACTGCACGATGAGTTGTAGTAGCTCGTCTGCAGGCGGGTCACCCGGGAAAGTCCAAGCACAAAGCCTGCAAGAATATGGACTCCTCGGAGGAAGGGTTGGTGGATTTCCAGTCTCCCTGCTGCTTCAATATTTCCAGTATGTCCAAAGGAGACATCCTCAGGGTGACTTTGGGGCCCCCTCTCCTTCATCGTAGTCCATATCTTGTGAGGGACTCCTCAGAGGAGTCCATGCTTCCTCTTGAAATTCCTTTTGGGGTACCTCTTCAGGAGGCTTCTGATGAGGACTCCAAAGAGGTGGCACCCTGTGGTGGGGTATCTTGAGGCTCTTGTGCTTGATGTCTTGATGGGGTGGCCTGTGCCCTGTGGTTCAGAGGAGGACATATCTGGAATTCCATTACCGATGGTTTCCTACAGAGAAAAGGGGCCCCCTCCATCACTTGGAAAGCTGGCTCACCTGAAGAGGGATGGGAGCCCTTGAGAAGGGCAACCTCGGGGGTCACACCCCATTCCAACAGGCCAAGTCTAAAGGAAGGAGCCACAAGAGGACTTGTTACTGTCAGGACTCCCAGAACCGTAGTAGACAGGGCTAGGCCCACTAGGGGTCATAGTGGGTGCAGTCCAGTCACAATCCTGAGGATGTCTCCTCAATGAGCTGAAGACCAAAGGGTTGGCACCAAAACCATGGTGAGATCCAGCAGTGGAACCCAAGTGGGAACTAAAAAATCGTCAGTCGGGTGTTTGATGCCTGCAAAGTCGTCAAAAAAAAGAATATGTCAGAGTCCATGGAGAAAGACTCCCAACTTCAGATGGGAGGGAGTTCTGGAAGGTGCTGGAATCCCTCTGGCCATCAGCAGCTGATCCACAAGATGCAACATGTCCAATTCCAAAAGGCTCCTGGCAGATCAGGTTGATATCCCTGATGGGGAATCAGACCATTCAAAAAGGGCTATACCATTGCCCAAAGAAAGGATCCACTGTGGGTGAGTATCAGGTCCAAGCAGAATGTCCTATCATCACCGTGGTCTCAAGACCAAAAAAGTATGGGGTGGGGAATGTGTCCGAGCTGGATTAGTTATTGATGGTGCTAAATAGAGTGGAACAGAAATTGGGGGTGAGGTGGTGCTGTAGATTTTTTGGGTGGTGGGGGAAAAATTGGGGGACAATAAAAAAATTGCCGGTAGGGCCCCTTGGAGGGAGGTTGAGCCCTGGAGCTGAAGTGGTCGGTGTCAATTTGGGTATTTTTGGTTTAGGTTCAGACTTCCTATTACCAGAAGGTGAGGAAGGAACAGAGTGAGATCTTTTTTGTGTTCTCTCTTCGGAGGGGATGAGCCCTCCAACCCAGAAATAGCCCCTGAGAAAGGTGTTTTTTAAAGGCCCTTAAGTATCAACTTGTTTTTCCTCTGGTTTTGGGTATGAGAGCTGAACCCTTTACATATGTCACAAAGAGGCTGAACAGATAGGTGTAGGATACCCAGACAATATACACAAAAAACATGGGTGCCAGAATTAGGCATTTTGTGACCACATTTGTCGCACTGCTTAAAACCTGTTCTCCCTTTTTTTCTGACATGGTGGGAAGCAAGTTGAGTCAATAGTCAACAATCACAGCAGAAAAAAGTACCAATATAAACTGTATAGCAAAGGATAGAAAACTTTTTTTTAAAAAAAAAAGGAAGGGACATCAACAATGGATTAAGATTATCTCAAGAGGTAAGGAGAAAGAAGGTAGAGTGAGAGGAAGGCCTGTACCAAAATGGTACTTGAGATTACCAAGTTGGTAAGAAAGCAGGAGAAAATACTTAATATAGCGTAAGCGTTTAGCGACTAACAAAAAAAATGAAACAAAAAATATTTAGCTGAGAGCTGTCTTGACCGCTTGATGGCTCGGCAAACAAGATCTGAGTTAACAGGGAGAGGTGCACTATGGGTAAAGCTTAGCTCGAGAGTTTTTTGGCTGGCACAAGCTTGTTATAAGGCCGACTCAGTTCCGAGGATGGAACTGACACTCATCAGTAAGGAATGAATTAAGATTAACAACATCGGATCTCATAAACTGATCTGGACATATAAAACCTAAAGAAACTTCTGAAGTCTAGAAGATGTGAAGATAAACATCTTTTAAATCTAAGATTACAAAAAAATCAAATGGGGAAGAAGGGGTAACAGGTTGTGAAGTGAAAGCATTTTGAACATGGCCACTACCAGATACTGACATACTAGTAAGGAAAGAAAGGTCCAGAGCTGGTCTCTAGACATTATCTTTCTTTGGTAAGAGAAACATTCTTGAATAAAAGCCTCTTCCCAACTAGGAAGGAGGAATGGTTCCTATTTCCCCCTGAGAAAGAATGTGCTGTATGACAGGATGGAACAGATGAGTTTGGTCTGGTGGTTGTGGAATAATTGCTTGGAAAGGAGAAAGTTCTTTTCACTGCCATGTGTAGCCCTTTTGAATCAGTCTTAAAACCCATTTGTCAGAAATAATCTGTCAAAGAGAGAAATTAAGATTCAGAGTCTCTGGAAGGGGTAAGGGGGAATGGACACAAGGTCCCTTCAGGAGTCATTCTGACTTATTTGACTGTCCTTTGTCCTTGTGGAGGGGGGGGGTCTGCTTCATTTTCGGAACCTCCTTGTCATTGTTTTTAAATATCTGCTTACCAGCACTTTGCGGAGACAGTTTTGTGTACTGCAAAAATTGGATGAGGAAGTAGAAAACCCTTTCAGAATTTAGAGGAGGAGGAGGACTGAAAAATCTGAGATTCACTGCATCAGCTGACCCCTTCTTATCACATTTTTGATAACCTCTGCAGCTGCGGGTCCAAATATAAAACCTCTATCTGAAGGTAAGTTTAAAATTTAATTTTGTCATCCTCTGGGAGGCTGTAAAAATGCAGTCAGGCAAACCTCAACATAGTACCAGTTGTAACAGCTCTGAATGCAGTATCTAGAAAGTCATAAACACACTTTAAGCAATAAGTAGTGACCTGAGAAAGAGAAGAAACTAAACCATAAAAAGCAATTTTTTTCTTATTTGTGAGCCTGAAAAATTCAAAATTCTAAAAGTTAAAGTTGCGAAGCATACACCCCCCCCCCCATTTATCAATTTTTTTTTTACCATTCTTGTCAGAATGGAAAGAATTAGCATTAACAAAATGTTTGGCAGTGGCTGGATTAACTAAAGCTATCGTTGCTAGGTAAGGTCTGGGATGAATGTACACAAACTTGAAAAACGGAGGAACTTTTTTTACATTTTATCTGCTTTCTTAGGTGCAGCAGGCCGATTATCAGGGATACCACAGGCTGTGACAAACACATCCTGCAGTGATAACAGCAGTGGGGGGGGGGAGTGGGCTGAGATTCTGGGAATTCTAGCTGTAAGAATTCATACTATTTTCTGATGCACTGAGAAACTTCAGTGTTTCCCCAGAGAAAACACTGGGACATTCTGAAAATAGCCTCAGAAAAGACAATCTTAATAGGGGGGGGGGGGTCCGATAACATGCTCTCCTCTGAGTCTGAATCAGAAATTTCAGGAGAAAAACTTGTATCTTTCCCATCACGTTACTCTCCAGACTCAGTTTCTTTGATCTCTTCAGGGAAAGAGGAATCCCTTTTTCTCCTACCAGAAACCACCCAATAAGAATGGTCAATTGCCTGCAGAAGGCCCTAAGCCAGACAAATTACTCCTGTCCAGTGAAACTGGAGCAGAAGTAGCCACATGGTTTTCTGTTTCTTTTTGACAGGAAAATTGGTGCCAACAGGATTATTAATGGCAGCAATGGTGTCCCCAGGGAAGAGCACAACATTCTGGTTAAAGAGGGGCACCTTCCCTGCCTCTTGTCCCAATGCTGACAAAAGTGGCTCTCCCTTGTCCAACTGATGTCACCCCCCAAAACCTGCAGAGGATGTGGCTAACCCCCCAGACCATAGTGGCTGATGGGCAACACCTGAGGGATCCAGGGAAAAAGATGAGTGGTCTGAGGAAAGTACAGTTGTGTACACTTACCATAAATGTAGATGTTTGAGTATATTCACTGTTGCAGTCATCACATTTGGGTTACCTGCCTACAGGCAGCCCTCAGCCAGCCTGAATACCAGAGTTTTGGGTTCCTGTGTCGGATGCTGCCTCTTCTTTTATGGCGCAGGTTGTCAAAGGGGATAAAACATG
>NW_025050644.1:0-11257 GCF_019279795.1 Protopterus annectens
ACACAAATACCTGAACCAGATACGCACAGTCAACTAGGTAAAATTTAAAATCAGTTTTTCTTTTGACATAGATTTAAAAAAGTATTAGAAACATTTAATACATAACTTATGAATTACATAATTATTTACTTAACTTATGTTATAGGTTCATAGGTTCATAGATAGGTACTAGGCTATCTGCCCGAGGGCATTTATAAACCTAGCCAGAGTGTGTCGGCTTTCGCCGCCCCATTGATTAATTAACTGATCCTCTGTCAAGCAGAGCCAATGAAGTGATCCCAGGGGTGTATTTTCTGTTACACATCCACTCATCAAGGTTTCTCTTGAAGAGTGTTAGTGAGGGGCTCAGCCTGATGTAATTTGGAATTTTGTTCCAAAGCATGGGGAATCTCTGTGACAAGAATCTATCCCTGCAGCATGTTCTATTTATTGTTGTGGCGAGGTTTAGCTAACTAGAGAACGTGGCTCACAGTGATATGGATTTCTTTAGGTGGAGCATGTCCATCAATTCTGAGTTGGACATGGCTTTGTAAGTCAGGCAGAGATCACCTCTGAGTAAGCGATATGCCACTGAGTACAGCCGGAGTTTTTTCAGTCGGGCTGCATAGGACATATGTTTGAGGCCAGTAATCCTCTTGGTGAGGTACTTTTGTGGTCTTTCCAGCTGTTGGAAGTGTCTTGTGAAGTACATCACAAATAGGGCATTGTACTCTATGATGGGTCTAATGAGTGACGAGTAGAAGGGCACTATAACCTGTTTATTTCTAGATGCGAACCCTTTAGTAATTAGATGGGCCACATAGAAGGATATCCTAACTACTTTGGCAATATGATTGTCAAAGGAGAGATTACTATCTACCTGGGTCTCCAGATCTATTACCTCTTCTGTATTAAGGGGGCTGCCTCCTATGTGGTAATTCATGGGTGTTTTGTTTTTCCTAAATGGGATGACTATGCATTTTTTGGCATTTAGCTTGAGGCCATGACTTTGACACCAGGTGTCCGTCTCAGTAAGGCCCTTTTGGAGGATGTCCGTGTCAACCGGAGAGTCAATTATGGCTCCCAGTTTGCAGTCATTGGCGAACTTGGTCAGCCATAGTCCTTCTGTGTTTGCCTGTATTTCTGAGAAGTATATGCCAAACAATAGGGGTCCCAGGACTGAGCCTTGCGGGACACCACTTGTGACTGGTTTAGAGTCAGACCTGGAGCCCACTAGTCTTACCGTGTGAGTTCTGTTTGTAAGCCAGTTGGCAACCCATTTCGTGACGTAGGGGTTTATGTTCAGGCTGGTGAGTTTTTCTGTAATACCCGAGTGGGGAATTGTGTCGAAAGCCTTGATGAGGTCAAGGTAGGCTGTGTGAACCACCTTTCCCTCGTCTATGGCCTTGGTGACTGTCTTGAAGAAGTCAACCAGGTTTAGTAGGCATGATCTGCCCTTAACAAAGCCGAATTGGGTCGGGTCAAGTGTTTGGAGGTTCCCAATCTCTTTGTTAATGAGTTCCATGATGATGTGCTCCATAGCCTTGCAGACCATGCTAGTCAGGCTTATGGGGCGATAGTTACCAAGGTCAGTTGTGGCCCCTCCTTTGTGGAGAGGAATAACCGTTGCTATGCACCATTCTATGGGCAGATAGCCTGTGGAGAGGCTGACATTGAACAGCGTGTTTAGGTGGGGGGTTAGTTTATTCTGTAGTTCGTGCATGACGCAGCCTGGGACACCATCTGGTCCCATTGACGCTGTGTTTTTGGCTTTTAAAAGGGCTGTTTTCACCTGTGCTTCTGTGAATTTTTGGGACACTACACTTTTCCGGTATTGTTGTGGGCCCTTTTGGAGGTGAGACGGGGGTGAAGTTTGCACTGAATCTATCTGCCAGGATGTTGGCAATATGAGTAGGTTCAGTATATGTTGTGCTGTTTTGCATTAGTTCAGTGCATATCTGCGAGTTGCCACTTAGATTCTTAACATAGCTAAAGAAGGCTTTGTGGTTATCTTTTGAATCCTTGGCTATTTTTCTTTCAAAGTTAGCCTTGGATGATTTCGTGAGGGACCTTAGTTTCTTACTGATACTCATCAGGGCTGTCTTTCCTTCTTGGGATTTTCTTTTTTTCTGAACTAGATTCCTCCTTCTATTGTATAGCCTGTTTATTGCAGGCCCAGAAATTGTAGTTTATTGACCATTTGCACAGTTTGTCCGTCTGTTTCAACTTTCTGGTTTAAAAGACCACATCTGTGCTTGTTTCCCATCTTTCCTGTAACTAACCTACTGGGTAGCACTAGAAAGCCTTAAACTGATACAAACCTTCTAGCTTAGAAGAGAGACTTTGGAGTGATTTAAGTATCAGTATTCTGTACTTTCTTGCTGTACTTAATTGTTTTCCACCTAAATGCAGATTTTCCAGCATTTATTGTGATTTAAAAGCTTGTTTTTTTTTCACATATTGTACTTATTTGGCTGCCTGCACTTTTAAAAAGTTTTTTTGTTTAAATAATTTGTTTAACTGTTGTAGGCTACACAATAAAGTGCATTAGCCTTTTCTGATCGTTTTTACTGTTTTTGCCTTATCTTTTCAAAAAAACAAAAAAAAAAAAAAAAATTCCTTGTTTCCTGTCTTTCTACGCTAGTATAGTCCAGTTTTCAGGCTAGTGCTGAATTCAGGGCTATGATACTAGTTTCTGAGTTGTCCATACCTTACTTGGATAGAAGGAAGTTTCTCTGTTCACCTGTGAGAAAGGGGAGCTTTGAGCAACCTATCTGTCCCTGGAGGAGTAGTTCCATCCCAGAAGTTAGTAGTTTATTGGCCATTTTGGGCTAATTTCTATCTCTTTCATTTCCCTACTATAAAAACCCCATTTGCATGGTTTTGTGCACTGGGCAGTGCCGGTTAGCTACGGTTAAATTATTCCCGGCTCCACTAAGTCTCCTCTTCAGTTTTTCCCTTGAAACTAGTCTAACTCTCAACCTAAGCACTCAAAAAGCATCTTACAGCCCAGCACTTGCTCAGACCTAATAGCAAGCACTAATATACCCTGACACTGATTGCCCAGCAGGGCAAGGCTCTTTATTCACCCCTCACCAACAAAGCAGCTCACCCTACTATTCAGGCATGACCAAAGGGCAACTTCCGGTGCACTCTCCAGTCCAGCTGGTGAATCTGGGTATCCAGAGGCAATGTTACAACTCTCTTATGTACACAGACAACCCTCTCCTCCAACCACAAAACACTAACATATACGAGAGATGCAACTGTACAGCCAAACTGGAAGCCAAGCTGTCTCCACCCAAGACTGGAGCAGACAGTCAAGAGGAGAAGGTTAACACTTGCACCACAACTCCAGCCGCACACAGACCTACTAAAACAGCACTGGCAAAATATACATATAAATGCACAAATCATACTCGGAGGCTCTAAATAAAAAACTGCAAAAGCATCAGAGACCTCCAAAGCAGACACCCAAACAACCTGCACTTCCTGTAACAAACCAGACAACACATAAAACACAAAATTAGTGTGTCGCACAATCACAGCCCTTAAGGCGAAATAACATACCTAACACACTAATAATAGGTGACTCTATAGTCAGACACACTGACGTCCCACTCACTAGGCTGGATAAGCAGAAGGTTACTGTTAGCTGCCTGTCGGGAGCCAGAATCTGCCACATAACACAAGCACTCAGGTCACTCCAGAACAAGTACAAATATGACTCTATCATTGTTCATGTTGGTGTGAATGACCTGAGATGTACCTCCCTGGACTACATGAAAAGAGACATGGAAGAGCTCTCTGATCATGTAGCCCAGGCTGGTATGACCCTGACCCTGAGTAGCAGCCTGCCCTCACCAAGAATGATACCTCAGTATAAAGAAAAAATGATCAATTTCAACAGTTGGCTAAGCTTCTGGTGTCATTCAAAGGGGATCCAGTGTCTGTCAGCCTGGGACGACATGCTTGACAATCCGCGTTGCTTCACAAGAGACGGCTTGCACCTGTCACCCCTAGGCTTTTGAATACTGGCCAAGGCTCTTGCTGCCCCATAGTGCCTTTTTTAGGCAAGGCTCAAAAGTCAAACCCACCTCCGTAAACAGAACAATTAACAAAAAACTGAGGGTTATGCTACTCAATGCCAGGAGTTTAAATCTCAAAATGCACACACTTGAAGCACTCCTCAGTATGGAGAATGTCGACATTTGTGCAGTAACTGAAACCTGGTTCAAAGCACCAGAGAGCACCCCAGCACTACCGGGCTACAACTCATACCACAAGTTTTGGCCATAGAACACAGACCGAGACACAAAAGGAGGAGGTGTATCCATATTCATCAAGGATACCTACACCTCCAGGTTAGTGGCGCAGCATGATACCTCTGAGATCATCCATGTGCAACTAACATCGGACAAATCTACAATGTAAATTGTGGCCTGCTACAGATAACCCTCCATGACCCAGGGCCACCACTCCACCTTTCTGGAGACGCTGAAATACATGAAGGTTCTACCAAACACCCTGATATTGGGTGATTTCAATTACCCTACCATTCACTGGGAAAACTACTAGAGTACAAATTCCCAGGCCCAGCGCTTCCTGGAATTCATCAACTCAAATGCCCTGGATCAGCTGGTAAACTCCCCTACCAGAGGTGAAAACATATTGGACCTGATCATCACCAACCTGGGCGACAGGTGTTCCACACTGGAGGTCAACTCGTCACTGATTAGATCAGACCATAAACTAATCACTCTGGATGTCCACACCCCACAACCACCTGCAACTAAGGAAACCACAGTAAAAAACCTTTTCTAAAGCAAACTTCACCTTAAGACAGAGGTGCTAAGTTTCACAGCCCCCACACTAAAGGATAACGCTGCCCAAGATGCAGAAACCTTTACAAATGCACTCTATAAGCACCTACAAGGATGCATGTATTGTGCCATCCCTAGCAAAACCAACATTCACTCCTCTAAGAGAAGGAAACCAGTTTGGTGGACCCCTGCAATAAACAAGCTATACAATAGAAGGAAGAAACTAGTTCAGAAAAAAAGCAAAGCCCAAGAAGGAAAGACATCCCTGATCAGTATCAGTAAGAAACTAAGGTCCCTCATGAAATCATCCAAGGCTAACTTCAAAGAAAAATAGCCAAGGATTCAAAAGATAACCACAAAGCCTTCTTTAGCTATGTTAAGAATCTAAGTAGCAACTCGCAGATATGCACTGAACTAGTGCAAAATATCACAAAATATACTGAACCTACTGATATTGCCAATATCCTGGCAGATAGACTCAGTGCAAACTTCACCCCCCTCTCACCTCCAAAAGGGGCCCACAACAATACCGGAAAAGTGTAGTGTCTCAAAAATCACAGACGCATAGGTGAAAACAGCCCTTTCAAAAGCCCAAAACAAAGCGTCAGTGGGACCAGATGGTGTCCCAGGCTGCATCTTGCATGAACTACAGAACAAACTAACCCCCCACCTAAACACGCTGTTCAACGTCAGCCTCTCCACAGGCTATGTGCCCATAGAATGGCGCATAGCAACGGTTATTCCTCTCCACAAAGGAGGGGCCAAAACTGAACCTGGTAACTATCACTCCATAAGCCTGACTAGCCTGGTCTGCAATGCTATGGAGCGCATCATCATGGAACTCATTAACAAAGAGATTGGGAACCTCCAAACACTTGACCCGACCCAGTTTGGCTTTGTTAAGGGCAGATAATGCCTACTAAACCTGGTTGACTTCTTCGAGACAGTCACCAAGGCCATAGACAAGGGAAAGGTGATTCACACAGCCAACCTTGACCTCGCCAAGGCTTTTGACACCATTCCCCACTCGGGTATTACAGAAAAACTCACCAGCCTGAACATAAACCCCTACATCATGAGATGCGTTGCCAACTGGCTTACAGACAAAACTCACAAGGTAAGAATAGCAGGCTCCATGTCCGACTCTAAACCAGTCACAAGTGGTGTCCTGCAAGGCTCAGTGCTGGAACCCCTACTGTTCGGCATATACTTCACAGACGTAAAGGCAAACACAGGAGGACTATGGCTAGCCAAGTTTGCCGATGACTGCAAACTGGGAGCCATAATTGACTCTCCAGCTGACATGGACATCCTCCAAAAGGGCCTTACTGAGACAGACACCTGGTGTCAAAGTCATGGCCTCAAGCTAAATGCAAAAAAATGCATAGTCATTCCATTTGGGAAAAACAAAACACCCATGAATTACCGCATAGGTGGCAGCCCCTTAATACAGAAGAGGTAATAAGAGATCTGGGGACCCAGGTAGATAATAATCTCTCCTTTGACAATCATATTGCCAAAGTAGTTAGGAAATCTTTCTATGTGGCCCATCTAATTACTAAAGAGTTTGCATCTAGAAATAAAGAGGTTATAGTGCCCCTCTACTCGTCACTACTTAGACCCATCATAGAGCACAATGCCCCATTTGGGATGTACCTCACAAGACACCTCCAACAGCTGGAAAGACCACAAATGTACCTCACCAAGAGGATTACTGGTCTCAAACATATGTTCTATACAGCCCGACTGAAAAAACTCTGGCTGTACTCAGTGGCATATCGCTTACTCAGAGATGATCTCTGCCTGACTTACAAAGCCATGTCCAACTCAGAATTGATGGACATGCTCCACCTAAAGAAATCCAAGTCACTGGACCACATGCTCTAATGGGCTAAACCTCACAACAATAAATTGAACATGCTGAGGGATAGATTCCTGTCACAGAGACTCATGCTTTGGAACAAAATTTCAAATGACATCAGGCAGAGCCCCTCACTAACACCCTTCAAGAGAAACCTTGATGAGTGGAAGGGTAACAGAAAATACACCCTTGGGATCACTTCATTGGCTCTGCTTGACAGAGGATCAGTTAGTTAATCAATGGAGAGGCAAAGATAACAGACTCTGGCTAGGCTTATAAATGCCCTTGGGCAGATAGCCTAGTACCTACCTATGAACCTATGAACTTATGAACAGATAGCATGCAGAAGAGCAACTAAGACAGTTACAGTAAGAGCAGCTGAATAATATATAAAATATATATATATATATATATATATATATTTTTTTTTTTTTTTTTTTTTTTTGGGAGGGAACAGGCAGGATTACGAGGCTACAGGGGTTGTTCTTCCCAAATGCTCTATTTGTACACAGTAGGAGTGCCTGAAATCAGAATATGATCTCACTGCACTCAGTTCAGTGAGCAAATGAGATGGGCACAGAAGGAGTATCCAAATGCAAATCTACAAGAGGTACGGGAAATTTCAAAGCCACCAACATTAACACCAAAACAAGTTGAGTTAATATTCAGTGAAAAACACAAATAAATAAATTAAATACAGTACTATATGCAAAAGAGGAGATAAAAGTGTACTTAAATTCACTTATACGTCCAGCTGATTTCAGGTAGATGTTAGCTGGGCAAAGCTCTGATATTCAGCAGAGATAACTCAAATTGTACCACTTATGTAAGGCAAGACAGAATGTCAGTGATGAGCGGAAACTACCCCCCACTGCTATCAATGGCTACACAGAAATTCTAAAAAGTACTCTGTAGAGTGACAGCCACTTCAGTTGAGTTAATAGTCAGTGAAAAACACAAATAAATGAATTAAATACAGTACTGCATGCAAAAGAGCATATAAAAGTGTACTTAAATTCACTTATACGTCCAGCTTATTTAAGCTATATGTTAGCCAGCCAAAGCTCTGATATTAAGCAGAGATAACTCAAAATGTACCACTTATATAAGGCAAGACAGAATGTCAGTGATGAGCTGACTACCCCCACTGCTGTCAATGGCTACACAAAAGTTCTAAAAAGTACTCTGTAGAGAAACAGCCACAACTTCAGTTGAGTTAATATTCAGTGACAAACACAAATAAATAAATGAAGTACAGTACTATATTGGAAAGAGCAGATGAAAGTGTACCTAAATTCACTTATACGTCTAGCTGAATTCAGGCACATTTTAGCCAGCCAAAGCTCTGATATTAAGCAGAGATAACTCAAAATCTACCACTTATATAAGGCAAGACAGAATGTCAGTAATGAGCTGAAACTACCCCCACTGCTATCAATGGCTAGACAGAATTTCTAAAAAGTACTGTGTAGAGAGACAGCCACAACTTCAGTTGAGTTAATAGTCAGTGAAAAACACAGATAAATAAATTAATTACAGTACTATATGCAAAAGACCAGATAAAAGTGTTCTTAAATTCACTTATATGCCCAGCTGATTTCAGGTAGATGCTAGCCAGACAAAGCTTTGATACTAAGCAGAGATAACTCAAAATGTATCACTTGTATAAGGCAAGACAAAAAGTCAGTGCTGAGCTGAAACTACCTCCCACTGGTATCCATGGCTACACAGAAATTCTAAAAAGTACTCTATAGAGAGACAGCCACAACTTCAGATGAGTTAATATTTAGTGAAAACACAAAGTACTATATGCAAAAGAGCAGATAAAATTGTATTTACATTCACTTATACATCCAGGTGATTTTAGGTAGATGTTAGCCGGCCAAAGCTCTGATATCATGCAGAGATAACTCAAAATGTGCCACTTATATAAGGCAAGACGGAATGTCAGTGATGTGCTGAAACTACCCCTCACTGCTATCAATAACTACACATAAATTCTAAAAGGTACTCTTTAGAGAGACAGCCACAACTTAAGTTGAGTTACTATTCAGTGAAAAACACAAATAAATAAATTAAATACAGTACTATATGCAAAAGAGCAGACAAAAGTGTATTTAAATTCACTTATACATCCAGCTTATTTTAGGTAGATGTTATCCGGCCAAAACTCTGATATTAACCAGAGATAACTCAAAATTTATTACTTATATAAGGCAAGACAGAATGTCAGTGATGAGCTGAAACTACCCACCACTGCTATCAATGGCTACACAGAAATTCTAAAAAGTACTCTGTAGAGAGACAGCCACAACTTCAGTTGAGTTAATATTCAGTGAGAAACACAAATAAGTAAATTAAATACAGTACTATATGCAAAAGAGCAGATAAAAGTGTACTTAAATTCAATAATACAGCCAGCTAATTTCAGGCAGATGTTAGCCGGCCAAAGCTCTGATATTAAGCAGAGATAACTCAAAATGTACCACTTATATAAGGCAAGACAGAATGTCAGTGATGAGCTGAAATTACCCCCCCACTGCTATCAATGGCTACACAAAAATTCTAAAAAGTACTCTTTAGAAAGACAGCCACAACTTCAGTTGAGTTAATATTCAGTGAAAAACACAAATAAATAAATTAAATACAGTATTATATGCAAAAGAGCAGATAAAAGTGTACTTAAATTCAATAATACAGCCAGCTAATTTCAGGAAGATGTTAGCCAGCAAAAGCTCTGATATTAAGCAGAGATAACTCAAAATGTACCACTTATATAAGGCATGACAGCATGTCAGTGATGAGCTGAAACTACCCCCCACTGCTATCAATGGCTACACAGAAATTCTAAAAAGTATTCTGTAGAGAGACAGTCACAACTTCAGTTGAGTTAATATTCAGTGAAAAACACAAATAAATAAATTAAATACAGTATTATCTGCAAAAGAGCAGAAAAAAGTATACTTAAATTAACTTATACGTCCAGCTGATTTCAGACACATGTCACCCGGCCATAGCTCTGATATTAAGCAGAGATAACTCAAAATGTACCACTTCTATAAGGCAAGACAGAATGTCAGTGATGACATGAAACTACCCCCACTGCTATCAATGACTGCACAGAAATTCTAAAAATTACTCAGTAGAGACAGCCACAACTTCAGTTGAGTTAATATTCAGTGTTGCAAGACAGAATGTGTGATGAGCTGAAACTAATTTCACTGCTATCAATGGCTACACAGAAATTCTAAAAGGTACTCTGTAGAGAGACAGCCACAACTTCAGTTGAGTTAATATTCAGTGAGAAAGAGAAATAAATAAATTAAATACAGTACTATATGCAAAAGAGCAGATAAAAGTGTACTTAATTTATCTTATACATCCAGCTGATTTCAGGTAGATGTTAGCTGGCGAAAGCTGTGATATTAAGCAGAGATAACTCAAAATGTACCACTTATATAAGGCAAGAGAGAATGTCAGTGATGAGCTGAAACTTGCCCCACTGCTATCAAAGGTTACACAGAAATTCTAAAAAGTACTCTGTAGAAAGAAATCTGCAACTTCAGCTGAGTTAATATTCAGTGAAAAACACAAATAAATAAATTTAATACAGTACTATATGCAAAAGAGCAGGAAAAAGTGTACTTAAATTCACTTATACGTCCAGCTGATTTCTCAACTCAAAATGTACCACTTATATAAGGCAAGACAGAATGTCAATGATGAGCTGAAACTACCCCCCACTGCTATCAATGGCTACACAGAAATTCTAAAATGTACTCTGAAGAGAGACACCTGCAACTTCAGTTGAGTTAATATTCAGTGAAAAACACAAATAAATAAATTAAATACAGTGCTATATGCAAAAGAGCAGATAAAAGTATGCTTAAATTCACTTATACGACCAGCTTATTTCAGGCACATGTTAGCCGGCCAAAGCTCTAATATTAAGCAGAGATAACTCAAAATGTCCCACTTATATAAGGCAAGACAGAATGTCAGTGATAAGCTGAAACTACCCCCCACTGCTATCGATGGCTACACAGAAATTCTAAAATGTACTCTGTAGAGAGACAGCCACAGTTTCAGTTGAGTTAATATTCAGTGAAAAACACAAATAAATAAATTAAATACAGTAATATATGTAAAAGAGAAGATAAAAATGTATTTAAATTCACTTATACGTCCAGCTGATTTCAGGTAGATGTTTGCTGGGCAAAGCTCTGATATTCAGCAGAGATAACTCAAATTGTACCACTTATGTAAGGCAAGACAGAATGTCAGTGATGAGCTGAAACTATCCCCCACTGCTATCAATGGCTACACAGAAATTCTAAAAAGTACTCTGTAGAGTGACAGCCACTTCAGTTGAGTTAATATTCAGTGAAAAACACAAATAAACAAAAAAAAAAATAAAAATTTTTTTTTAAAAAATTTTTAAATAAAAACCCCAAAAAGTTTTAAAACTAAAAAACAAAAAAAAAAAAAAAAAAAGAAAAACAAAAAAAAAAAAAAAAGAAAAAAGCAAAAAAAAAAAAAATAAAAAAAAAAGGGGGTTTTAAAAAAAAATTTTTTTCCCCCCCAAAAAAACCCC
>NW_025050645.1:0-13236 GCF_019279795.1 Protopterus annectens
GAAACTTGTGTTCTGATGTAACAGTGCTGTCAAACAATCTGGAAATATAATTGGCAAGAAGTATAATTCTTGGCACTTTAACTTTTCAGACCTTTGCATTGTCTTAATTTTTCGCTGATTTATTTTATATATCTGCTGACAAAATTATTTTATATATTTGCTGACATTGTTTTTTGTTCATTTTCTCTTCTGAATTTACCCCCCCCCCCATTTCTGTAGTGGTGTTAAAGTTTATAAAACTTGTCTAACAGCTTTTTTGTTATCTGATTGCTTCAAGTCTTCCTGATTTAAAATAGCCTCTGTTTGTAAATTCCTGCATTCACTGTTAAAAACACCTTGTGTTCTGACATAAGAGTGCTGTCAAACAATCTGGAAATATAATCGGCAATGAGTATAATTCTTTGCACTTTACCTTTTCAGAATTCAACATTGTCTTACCATTTGCCTATATTATTTTATATAATTGTGCTCTGGATTATTTTATATATTTTCTGGCATTGTTTTTTTTTTTTTTTTGTTCCTGATCTCTTCTGAAAATGGTCCCCCATTTCTGTGGTGGTGTTAAAGTTCATAAAACTGGTCTAACAACTTTTTTCTTAGTGGATTACTTCAAGTCTTGCTGATTTAAAATCACCCCTGTTTGCAAATTCCTGCATACGCTGTTAGACAGTCTTTGTGTTTTGACTTAAGAGTGCTCTCAAGCAATATGGAAATATAATCAGGGAAAAGTATAATTTTTGGCACTTTAACTTTTCAGAGTTCTGCATTGTCTTAAGTTTTGCATGAATTATTTTATATATTTGCTTACTGAATTATTTTATATATTTGCTGGCATTTTTTTATTACTGATATTTTCTGAAACTTGTCCCCCTCCCCCCATTTCTGTGGTGGTGTTAAAATTTATAAAACTGGTCTAACAGCTTTTTTGTTATCTGATTTCTTCAAGTATTACTGATTTAAAATAGCCCCTGTTTGTAAATTCCTGTACATACTGTTAGAAACGCTTTGTGTTCTGACTTAAGAGTGCTCTTAAACAGTCTGGAAATATACTCAGTGATAAGTATAATTCTTGGCACTTTAACTTTTCAGAGTTCTGCATTGTTTTCAATTTTTGCCTGATTTATTTTATATATTTTCTGACTGAATTATTTTATATATCTGCTGGCATTTTTTTGTTCATGTTCTGTTCTGAAACTGCCCCGCCCCCCATTTCTGTGGTGGTGTTAAAGTTTATAAAACTAGTCTTACAGCTTTTTTATCTGATAACTTCAAGGCTTGCTGATTTAAAATACAACCTGTTTGCAAATTCCTGCATATGCTGTTAGACAGCCTTTGTGTTTTGACTTAAGAGTGCTCTCAAGCAATATGGAAATATAATCAGGGAAAAGTATAATTTTTGGCACTTTAACTTTTCAGAGTTCTGCATTGTCTTAAGTTTTGCATGAATTATTTTATATATTTGCTTACTGAATTATTTTATATATTTGCTGGCATTTTTTTATTACTGATATTTTCTGAAACTTGTCCCCCTCCCCCCATTTCTGTGGTGGTGTTAAAATTTATAAAACTGGTCTAACAGCTTTTTTGTTATCTGATTTCTTCAAGTATTACTGATTTAAAATAGCCCCTGTTTGTAAATTCCTGTACATAGTGTTAGAAACGCCTTGTGTTCTGACTTAAGAGTGCTCTTAAACAGTCTGGAAATATACTCAGTGATAAGTATAATTCTTGGCACTTTAACTTTTCAGAGTTCTGCATTGTTTTCAATTTTTGCCTGATTTATTTTATATATTTTCTGACTGAATTATTTTATATATCTGCTGGCATTTTTTTGTTCATGTTCTGTTCTGAAACTGCCCCGCCCCCCGTTTCTGTGGTGGTGTTAAAGTTTATAAAACTAGTCTTACAGCTTTTTTATCTGATAACTTCAAGGCTTGCTGATTTAAAATACAACCTGTTTTTAAATTCCTGCATACACTGTTAGAAACGCCTTGTGTTCTGATGTAAGAGTGCTGTCAAACAATCTGTAAATATAATCGGCAATGAGTATAATTCTTTGCACTTTAACTTTTCAGAACTCTGCATTGTCTTAAACTTTTGCCCAAATTATTTTATATATTTTCTGACTGAATTATTTTATATATTTTCTGACATTGTTTTTCTTTTTTGTTCCTGATCTCCTCTGAAACTGGTTCCACCCCTATAACTGTGGTATTGTTAAAGTTTATAAAACTGGTCTAACAGCCTTTTTGTAATCGGATTATTTCAAGTCTTGCTGATTTAAAATAGCCCTTTTTTGTAAATTCCTGCAAACATTGTTAGACACTCCTTGTGTTCTGACTTGAGTGCTCTCAGGCAATATGGAAATGAAATCAGTGGTAAGTATAATTCTTGGCACTTTAACTTTTCAGTATTCTGCATTGTCTTATGTTTTGCCTCAATTATTTTATATATTTGCTGGAATTGTTCTTTTATTCCTGATCTCTTCTGAAACTGGCTCCCCCACATTTCTGCTGTGGTGTTAAAGTTTATAAAACTGGTCTAACACCTTTTTTGTTATTTGATTGCTTCAAGGCTTGCTGATTTAAAATAGCCCCTTTTTGAAGATTCCTGCAAACACTGTTAGAAACTCCTTGTGTTTTGACTTGAGTGCTCCCAAACAATCTGGAAATATAATTGGTGATAAGTATAATTCTTGGCACTTTAACTTTTCAGAGTTCTGCATTGTCTTAAATTTTTCCTGAATTATTTTAGATATTTACTGCCTGAATTATTTTATATATTTGCTGGCATAGTTTTTTTGTTCCTGATCTCTTCTAAAACTGCCCCTCCCCCATTTCTGTGTTGCTGTTAAAGTTTAGAAAACTTGTCTACCAGCTTATTTGTTATCCGATTGCTTCAAGATTTGCTGATTTAAAATAGCTCCTGTTTGTAAATTCCAGCATACACTGTTAGAAACTCCTTGTATTCTGACTTAAGAGTGCTCTCAAACAATATGGAAATATAATCGGTGATAAGTATAATTCTTGGCAGTTTAACTTTTCAGAGTTCTGCATTGTCTTAATTTTTTCCAAATTATTTTATATATTTGGTGACTGAATTATTTTATATATTTGCTGCCATTTTTTTCCTGATCTCTTCTGAAACAGGTTCCCCCACATTTCTGTGGTGGTGTTAACGTATAACACTGGTCTAACAGCTTTTGTTGTTATCTGATTGCTTTAAGGCTAGCTGATTTTAAATAGTCACTGTTTGTAAATTCCTGCATACACTGTTAGAAACGCCTTGTTTTCTCACTTAAGAATGCTGTCAAACAATCTGGAAATATAATCAGAGGTAAGTATAATTCTTGACACTTTACCTTTTCAGAGATCTGCATTGTCTTAACTTTTGCCTGAATTATTTTATATATTTGCTGACTGAATTATTTTATATATTTTCTGGCATTTTTTTTTGCACCTGCTCTTTTCTGAAACAGGCTCCTACCCTATTTCTGTGGTGGGGTTAAAGTTTATAAAACTGGTCTAACAGCTTTTTTGTTATCTGATTGTTTCAAGGCTTGCTGATTTAAAATAGCCCCTGTTGGTAAATTCCTGCATACGTTATTAGAAACGCCTTGAGTTGTGACTTGAGTTCTCTCAAACAATTCTGAAATATAATCAGTGATAAGTATATTTCTTGGCACTTTAAATTTTCTGAGTTCTGCATTGTTTTAATTTTTGCCTGAATTATTTTATATATTTGCTGACAGAATTATTTTATATTTTTCTGGCATTATTTTTGTTCCTGATCTCTTCTGAAACTGGCACCATCCACTCTTTGTAGTGATGTTAAAGTTTATAAAACTGGTCAAACATCTTTTTTTATCTGATTGCTTCAAGGCTTTTTGATTTAAAATAGCCCTGTTTGTAAATTCTTGCATACTCTGTTAGAAACGCCTTGTGTTCTGACTTGAGTGCTGTCAAACAATCTCTAAATATAATCAGCGATAAGCATAATTCTTGGCACTTTAACTTTTCAGAGTTTTCCATTGTCTTCATTTTGCTTGATTTATTTTATATATTTGCTGACTGAATAATTTTATATATTTGCTGGCATTGTTTTTTTTGGTCCTGATCTCTTCTGAAACTGTTCCCCTATTTCTGTGGTGGTGTTAAAGTTTATAACACTGGTCTAACAGCTTTTTTTATCTCATTGCTTCCAGGCTAGCTGATTAAAAATAGCCCCTGTTTATAAATTCCTGCTTACCCTGTTAGAAATGCCTTGTGTTCTGACTTAAGAGTCCTCTCAAACAATCTGGAAATATAATCAGTGATAAGTATAATATTTGGCACTTTAACTTTTCAGAGTTCTGCATTGTCTTAATTTCTTCCTCAATTATTTTATAGATTTGCTGACTGAATTATTTATATATTTGCTGGCATTATTTATTTGTTCCTGATTTCTACTGAAACTGGTTTCCCCCTTTTTTCTGTGGTGGTTTTAAAGTTTATACAACTTGGCTAAAAGCTTTTTTTGTTATCTCATTGCTTCAATGCTTGTTGATTTTAAATAGCCCCAATTTGTAAATTCCTGCAAACACTGTTAGAAATGCCTTGTGTTCTGACTTGAGTGCTCTCAAACAAACTGGAAATATAATTGGTGATAAGTACGATTCTTGGCATTTTACCTTTCCAGAGTTCTGCATTTTCTTAATTTTTGCCTGAATTATTTTATATATTTGCTGACTGAATTATTTTATATATTTAGTTGCATTTTTTTGTTCCTGATTTCCTCTGAAACTGGTCTCCCCCTATTTCTTTGGCAGTGTTAAAGTTTATAAAACTGGTATAACAGCTTTTTTATCTGATTGCTTCAAGGCTTCCCGACTGAAAATAGAACCTGTTTGTAAATTCCTGCATACACTGTTAGAAATGCCTTGTGTTGTGATTTAAGAGTGCTCTCAAGCAATCTGGAAATATAATCTGTGATAAGCATATCTCTTGGCACTTTAACTTTTCAGAGTTCTACATTGTCTTAATTTTTGCCTGAATTATTTTATACACTGCGGACAGAATTATTTTATATATTTGCTGACATTATTTTTTTGTTCCTGATCTCTTCTGAAACTGGCACCCCCCCTTTTCTGTGGTGGTGTTAAAGTTTATAAAACTGGTCTAACAGGTTTTTTGTTATCTGATTGCTTCTAGGCTTGTTGATTTCAAATAATCCTTATTTGTAAATTCCTGCATACACTGTTAGAAACTCCTTTTTTTCTGACTTTAGTGCGCTCTCAAACAATCTGGAAATATAATCAGTGATAAATGTGATTCTGGAACTTTACTCTTCAGATTTCTGCATTGTCTTAATTTTTATCTGAATTATTTTATATACTTGCCTACTGAATTATTTTATATATTTACTGGCACTGTGTTTTTATTCTTTGTCTTTTATGAAACTGGTACCCCCCCCATTTCTGTGGTGGTGTTAACGTTTATAAAACTGGTCTAACAGTTTTTCATTATCTGATTGCTTCAAGGCTAGATGATTTAAAATAGCCCATGTTTGTAAATTCCTGCTTAGCCTGCTAGAAACACCCTGTGTTCTGACTTAAGTGTGCTCTCAAACAATCTAGAAATATAATCAGTGATAAGTATAATTTTTGGCTCTTTAACTTTTCAGAGATCTGAACTGTCTTAATTTTTGCCTGAATTATTTTATAGATTTGCTGACTGAATTATTTTATATAATTGCTGGCATTGTGTTTTTGTTCCTGGTCTCTTCTGAAACTGGTTCCCCCCTTATTTCTGTGGTGATTTTAAAGTTTATAAAACTTGACTAAAAGCTTTTTTGTTATCTCATTGCTTCAATGCGTGTTGATTTAAAATAGAACCTGTTTGTAAATTCCTGCATCCACTGTTAGAAATGCCTTGTGTTCTGACTTTAGCAAGCTCAAAAACAATCTGGAAATATAATCCATGATAAGTATATTTCTTGGTGCTTTACCTTTTCAGAGTTCTGCATTGTCTTAATTTTTGCCTTAATTATTTTATATATTTGCTGACTGAATTATTTTATATATTTACTGGCATCATTCTTTTGCTCCTGATCTCTTCTGATTTTTGCTGATGATTGCTGATTTAAAATAGCCCCTGTTGGTAAATTCCTGCATAATGTTATTAGAAACGCCTTGTGTTGTGACTTGAGTTCTCTCAAACAAATCTGAAATATAATCGGTGATAGGAATATTTCTTGTCACTTTAAGTTTTCTGAGTTCTGCATTGTCTTAATTTTTGCCTGAATTATTTTATAGATTTACTGACTTAATTATTTTATGCATTTGCTGGCATTGATTTTTTGTTCCTGATCTCTTCTGAAACTTGTTTTCCCATTATTTCTGTGGTGGTTTTAAAGTTTATAAAACTTTACTAAAAGCTTTTTTGTTATCTTATTGCTTCAAGGCTTGTAGATTTAAAATAACCCCGGTTTGTAATTTCCTGCATACGCTATTATAAACACCATGTGTTGTGACTTGATTGTTCTCAAACAATCTGGAAATATAATTGATTATACGTATAATTCTTGGCACTTTACCTTTTCAGAGTTCTGCATTGTCTTAATTTCTTCCTCAATTATTTTATAGATTTGCTGACTGAATTATTTATATATTTGCTGGCATTATTTATTTGTTCCTGATTTCTTCTAAAACTGGTTTCCCCCTTTTTTCTGTAGTGGTTTTAAAGTTTATACAACTTGACTAAAAGCTTTTTTTGTTATCTCATTGCTTCAATGCTTGTTGATTTTAAACAGCCCCTGTTTGTAAATTCCTACATACACTGTTATAAATGCCTTGTGTTCTGACTTGAGTTCTCTCAAACAAACTGGAAATATAATTGGTGATAAGTACGATTCTTGGCATTTTACCTTTCCAGAGTTCTGCATTTTCTTAATTTTTGCCTGAATTATTTTATATATTTGCTGACTGAATTATTTTATATATTTAGTTGCATTTTTTGTTCCTGATTTCTCTGAAACTGGTCTCCCCCTATTTCTTTGGCAGTGTTAAAGTTTATAAAACTGGTATAACAGCTTTTTTATCTGATTGCTTCAAGGCTTCCTGATTTAATATATCACTTGATTGTAAATTCCTGCATATTCTGTTAGAAAGCTTTGTGTTGTGATTTAAGAGTGCTCTCAAGCAATCTGGAAATATAATCTGTGATAAGCATATCTCTTGGCACTTTAACTTTTCAGAGTTCTACATTGTCTTAATTTTTGCCTGAATTATTTTATATATTTGCTGACATTATTTTTTGATCTTTCTAATCTCTTTCGAAACTGGCACCCCCTTTGCTGTGTGGTGTTAAGTTTATAAAACTATCCTAACTGGGTTTTTTTTATCAGGTTGCTTTAGGCTGACGGATTTCAAATAATCCTTATTTGTAAATTGTTCCTGATCTCTTCTGAAACTGGCACCCCCCTTTTTCTGTGGTGGTGTTAAAGTTTATAAAACTGGTCTAACAGGTTTTTTGTTATCTGATTGCTTCTAGGCTTGTTGATTTCAAATAATCCTTATTTGTAAATTCCTGCATACACTGTTAGAAACTCCTTTTTTTCTGACCTTAGTGCGCTCTCAAACAATCTGGAAATATAATCAGTGATAAGTGTGATTCTGGAACTTTACTCTTCAGATTTCTGCATTGTCTTAATTTTTATCTGAATTATTTTATATACTTGCCTACTGAATTATTTTATATATTTACTGGCACTGTGTTTTTATTCCTTGTCTTTTATGAAACTGGTACCCCCCCCCCATTTCTGTGGTGGTGTTAAAGTTTATAAAACTGGTCTAACAGTTTTTCATTATCTGATTGCTTCAAGGCTAGATGATTTAAAATAGCCCATGTTTGTAAATTCCTGCTTAGCCTGCTAGAAACACCCTGTGTTCTGACTTAAGTGTGCTCTCAAACAATCTAGAAATATAATCAGTGATAAGTATAATTTTTGGCTCTTTAACTTTTCAGAGATCTGAACTGTCTTAATTTTTGCCTGAATTATTTTATAGATTTGCTGACTGAATTATTTTATATAATTGCTGGCATTGTGTTTTTGTTCCTGGTCTCTTCTGAAACTGGTTCCCCCCTTATTTCTGTGGTGATTTTAAAGTTTATAAAACTTGACTAAAAGCTTTTTTGTTATCTCATTGCTTCAATGCGTGTTGATTTAAAATAGAACCTGTTTGTAAATTCCTGCATCCACTGTTAGAAATGCCTTGTGTTCTGACTTTAGCAAGCTCAAAAACAATCTGGAAATATAATCCATGATAAGTATATTTCTTGGCGCTTTACCTTTTCAGAGTTCTGCATTGTCTTAATTTTTGCCTTAATTATTTTATATATTTGCTGACTGAATTATTTTATATATTTACTGTCATCATTCTTTTGCTCCTGATCTCTTCTGATTTTTGCTGATGATTGCTGATTTAAAATAGCCCCTGTTGGTAAATTCCTGCATACGTTATTAGAAACGCCTTGTGTTGTGACTTGAGTTCTCTCAAACAAATCTGAAATATAATCGGTGATAAGAATATTTCTTGTCACTTTAAGTTTTCTGAGTTCTGCATTGTCTTAATTTTTGCCTGAATTATTTTATAGATTTACTGACTTAATTATTTTATGCATTTGCTGGCATTGATTCTTTGTTCCTGATCTCTTCTGAAACTTGTTTTCCCATTATTTCTGTGGTGGTTTTAAAGTTTATAAAACTTTACTAAAAGCTTTTTTGTTATCTTATTGCTTCAAGGCTTGTAGATTTAAAATAACCCCGGTTTGTAATTTCCTGCATACGCTATTATAAACACCATGTGTTGTGACTTGATTGTTCTCAAACAATCTGGAAATATAATTGATTATACGTATAATTCTTGGTACTTTACCTTTTCAGAGTTCTGCATTGTCTTAATTTCTTCCTCAATTATTTTATAGATTTGCTGACTGAATTATTTATATATTTGCTGGCATTATTTATTTGTTCCTGATTTCTACTGAAACTGGTTTCCCCCTTTTTTCTGTGGCGGTTTTAAACTTTATACAACTTGGCTAAAAGCTTTTTTTGTTATCTCATTGCTTCAATGCTTGTTGATTTTAAATAGCCCCAATTTGTAAATTCCTGCAAACACTGTTAGAAATGCCTTGTGTTCTGACTTGAGTGCTCTCACACAAACTGGAAATATAATTGGTGATAAGTACGATTCTTGGCATTTTACCTTTCCAGAGTTCTGCATTTTCTTAATTTTTGCCTGAATTATTTTATATATTTGCTGACTGAATTATTTTATATATTTAGTTGCATTTTTTTGTTCCTGATTTCCTCTGAAACTGGTCTCCCCCTATTTCTTTGGCAGTGTTAAAGTTTATAAAACTGGTATAACAGCTTTTTTATCTGATTGCTTCAAGGCTTCCTGATTTAATATATCACTTGATTGTAAATTCCTGCATATTCTGTTAGAAACGCCTTGTGTTGTGATTTAAGAGTGCTCTCAAGCAATCTGGAAATATAATCTGTGATAAGCATATCTCTTGGCACTTTAACTTTTCAGAGTTCTACATTGTCTTAATTTTTGCCTGAATTATTTTATACACTGCAGACAGAATTATTTTATATATTTGCTGACATTATTTTTTTGTTCCTGATCTCTTCTGAAACTGGCACCCCCCCCCTTTTTCTGTGGTGGTGTTAAAGTTTATAAAACTGGCCTAACAGGTTTTTTATCTGATTGCTTCTAGGCTTGTTGATTTCAAATAATCCTTATTTGTAAATTCCTGCATACACTGTTAGAAACTCCCTTTTTTCTGACTTTAGTGCGCTCTCAAACAATCTGGAAATATAATCAGTGATAAGTGTGATTCTGGAACTTTACTTTTCAGATTTCTGCATTGTCTTAATTTTTATCTGAATTATTTTATATACTGGCCTACTGAATTATTTTATATATTTACTGGCACTGTGTTTTTATTCCTTGTCTTTTCTGAAACTGGTACCCCCCCCCATTTCTGTGGTGGTGTTAAAGTTTATAAAACTGGTCTAACAGTTTTTCATTATCTGATTGCTTCAAGGCTAGATGATTTAAAATAGCCCATGTTTGTAAATTCCTGCTTAGCCTGCTAGAAACACCCTGTGTTCTGACTTAAGTGTGCTCTCAAACATTCTAGAAATATAATCAGTGATAAGTATAATTTTTGGCTCTTTAACTTTTCAGAGATCTGAACTGTCTTAATTTTTGCCTGAATTATTTTATAGATTTGCTGACTGAATTATTTTATATAATTGCTGGCATTGTGTTTTTATTCCTGATCTCTTCTGAAACTGGTTTCCCACTTATTTCTGTGGTGGTTTTAAAGTTTATAAAACTTGACTAAAAGCTTTTTTGTTATCTCATTGCTTCAATGTGTGTTGATTTAAAATATATCTTGTTTGTAAATTCCTGCATCCACTGTTAGTAATGCCTTGTGTTCTGACTTTAGCAAGCTCAAAAACAATCTAGAAATATAATCCATGATAAGTATATTTCTTCAGCTGCTACCTTTTCAGAGTTCTGCATTGTCTTAATTTTGCCTTAATTATTTTATATATTTGCTGACTGAATTATTTTATATATTTACTGGCATCGTTCTTTTGCTCCTGATCTCTTCTGATTTTTGCTGATGATTGCTGATTTAAAATAGCCCCTGTTGGTAAATTCCTGCATAATGCTATTAGAAACGCCTTGTGTTGTGACTTGAGTTCTCTCAAACAAATCTGAAATATAATCGGTGATAAGAATATTTCTTGTCACTTTAAGTTTTCTGAGTTCTGCATTGTCTTAATTTTTGCCTGAATTATTTTATAGATTTACTGACTTAATTATTTTATACATTTGCTGGCATTGATTTTTGTTCCTGATCTCTTCTGAAACTTGTTTTCCCATTATTTCTGTGGTGGTTTTAAAGTTTATAAAACTTGACTAAAAGCTTTTTTGTTATCTTATTGCTTCAAGGCTTGTAGATTTAAAATAACCCCAGTATGTAATTTCCTGCATACGCTTATTATAAACACCATGTGTTGTGACTTGATTGTTCTCAAACAATCTGGAAATTTAATTGATGATAAGTATAATTCTTGGCACTTTACCTTTTCAAAGATCAGCATTGTCTTAATTTTTGCCTGAATTATTTTATATATTTGCTGACTGAATTATTTTATAAATTTTCTAGCATTATTTTTTTGTTCCTGATCTCTTCTAAAACTGGCAACCCCCTATTTCAGTGGTTGTGTTAAAGTTTAGAAAACTGGTCTAACATCTTGTTATCTAATTGTTTCAAGGCTTGCTGATTTAAAATAGCCCATGTTTTGTAAATTTCTGATTACACTGTCAGAAATGCATTGTGTTCTGATGTAACAGTGCTGTCAAACAATCTGGAAATATAATTGGCAAGAAGTATAATTCTTGGCACTTTAACTTTTCAGACCTTTGCATTGTCTTAATTTTTGCCTGGTTTATTTTATATATTTGCTGACTGAATTATTTTATATATTTGCTGATATTGCTTTTTTGTTCCTGATCTCTTCTGGAAACTGGTTCTCCCTATTTCTGTGGTGGTGTTAAAGTTTGGAAAATGAGCTCAACAGATTTTTATCTGATTGCTTCAAGGCTTGCTAATTTAAAATAGCCCCTGTTTGCAAATTCATACATACACTGTTAGAAGCACCTTGTGTTCTGACCTAAGAGTGCTGTCAAACAGTCTGGAAATTTAATCGCTAAATGAGTATAATTCTTGGCATTTTAACTTTTCAGAATTCTGCATTGTGTTAATTTTTGCCTGAATTCTTTTACATATTTGTTGACTGAATTATTTTATATATTTTCCGGCATTGCTTTTTTTTTGTTCCTGATATCTTCTGAAACTGCCCCCCCCCCCATTTCTGTGGTGATATTAAAGTATATAAAACTGGTCTAACAGCTTTTTTTGTTACCGGAATGCATCAAGTCTTGCTGATTTAAAATAGCCCCTGTTTGTAAATTCCTGCATACACTGTTAGACACTCCTTATATTCTGACTTGAGTGCTCTCAAGCAATATGAAAAAATAGTTAGTGATAAGGATAATTTTGGCAAGTTAACTTTTAGTGTTCTGCATTGTCTTCATTTTTGCCTGAAATATTTTACATATTTACTGATTAAA
Organism: Protopterus annectens; assembly: GCF_019279795.1. NCBI lineage: Eukaryota > Metazoa > Chordata > Ceratodontiformes > Protopteridae > Protopterus > Protopterus annectens. The sequence goes on from NW_025050645.1 coordinate 12,200, forward strand.
TTATTTTATATCTTTTCTGGCATTATTTTTTTGTCCCTGATATCTTCTGAAACTGCCCTCCCCTATTTCTGTGATGCTGTTAAAGTTTATAAAACTGGTCTGACAGTTTTTTTTGTTATCTGATTGTTTCAAGGCTTGCTGATTTAAAATAGCCCCTGTTTGAAAATTCCTGCATACACTGTTAGAAATGCATTGTGTTCTGACAAAAGAGTGCTGTCAAACAATCTGGAACCATAATCAGCAATGAGTATAATTCTTGGCACTTTAACTTTTAAGAATTCTTCACTGTCTCAATTGTTGCCTGAATTATTTTAAATATTTGCTGACTGAATGATTTTATATATTTGCTGGCATTGTTTTTATGTTCCTGATCTCTTCTGAAACCGGCACCACACCATATTTCTGTGCAGATGTTGCAGTTTATAACACTGGTCTGAACTCTCTTTGTTTTGTTATTTGGATTGCATCAAGGCTTGTTGATTTAAAATAACCTTATGTTTGCAAATTCCTCGTATACACTGTTAGAAATGCATTGTGTTCTGACTTAAGAGTGTCTCAAACAATCTGGAAATATAGTCAGTGATAAGTATAGTCTGGTAGATTAACTTTTCAGAGTTCTGCATTGTCTTATTTTGTGCAAGAATTATTTTATGTATTTACTGATTGAATTATTTTATATATTTGTTGGCTTTTGCTTTTTGTTCCTGATCTTTTCTGAAACTGGTTCCTCCATATTTCTGTGGTGCTGTTAAAGTTTTGTAAAACAGGGTCTAACAGCTTTTTGTTATATATCTGGATGGCTTCTCAGTGCGTGAAGCTGATTTAAAATAGCCCCTGTTTGTAAATCCCTGCATACATTGTTAGAAATAACTTTGTGTTCTGTATGTAAGAGTGTTGTCCCACAATCTGGAAATATAATTCCGGTAATGAGTAGTATAACTTTTTGTCACTTTAACTTTTTTTCAGAATTCCCTGCATTGTCTTAATTTGCAAATCTGGAAATATATCGGTAAGTATAACTTTTTTCAATTCTGAAA
>NW_025050646.1:0-14305 GCF_019279795.1 Protopterus annectens
GAGAGTATCTTGGTTCTATTTGGGATGGCACGATTCATGCATGAGTGGATGTGCTCATACAGTGCCTTAGTGTAGGATTCAGCAGTCAAACTTTCAGTTCCCGTCTGCATGGGTGTCATGAAGTTTGTCACTTCTGACTTGAGTAGCATGAAGCTGGCTTTGGAGAAGTTCTTTATGAAGGTTTCCTTACTGAGGGGTGGGGGGGATGTGGATCTTGCGGGTGATTAGCTTCTGGTCAGACCTGACCAACAAGGGGGTGACCATAGGTGTGGAGCATTGATTTCCCATGTTGGTAATGACCAGGTCTATGATATTGGAGCCACTGGTGGGACTATGGATTAGTTGATCCATGGCGTTGGAATTTATGAATTCCAAGAACCGTTGGGAAAAGGTGTTGGTACACGAGTAGTTTTCCCAGTTAATGGCAGGGTAGTTGAAATCACCCTAATAGGTGTTTGGTTGTATCCCAATACTTTCCAGTACTGTTAGAAATGTAGTGAGACTCTTGGGGCATGGTGGGATCTGTAGCAAGCTACACTTCCACTGGTAGTCTCGTCTAGTGTTAGCTTTGCAGCACCCGAACTTCAGGACGTATCAGATGGGCAACCAGCCTGGTGAGGAATATCCTTGGTGAATATGGACACCTCCACCTTTAGGCAGTGCTCTTCGTCCTGGCTCTGGTGGCCAAAAAGGTGGGCGCAAGAGCTTGGGGCTCCGGTGCATTGCAGGTTGCTCTCTGAGCCCAGCAACCAGGTCTTCCAGTTGATTCTCCACGGTAGGAGACGAGAGTGCATCCTGAGGTTTAGACTTCCAGCATTGGAGTAGCATTACTCCCAGAATTTGTACGTTTGTACCTGTTTAGCCGTGGTATATCTTGAACTTCGCCCAAAAAAAGGCAATTCATGCGGCAGACGAGCCATTAACCTGGTCTAGGATGACAGTGCAGACCATCTCAGCAAAGCATCATCATGGTTCATCGATCATATCGTCCCAGTATCAGATACTGATCTCCTTTGAATGACACCAGAAGCTTAGCCTGTTGAAACCAATCATTTGTCCGTCCTGAGTAGTATCTCCTCCACATCCTATTTATATCGCTGCAGGCATGCCTGAGGCACTGGGAAATTCTGCTGTTTGTTTGTGGATATGCAGGAGGTCCATCAGAGGGGATCTGACAATGCCCTGTATGCCAGACATGTCTCCCCGAAGCTCCGTGGGTAGGAGACAGAATGGGATAGCCCTCAGGTCTCGTTGCATAGACATATTACTCTGCCCTGTATTCTTTAGTGAAGAACCTGCTCCAGTTGTTGGATATGCTTGGTTAGCATACTGCAAGCATTGTACTCAATGATAGGGTCTGATGAATGTCAATACAGTGGAACAATGACTCATTGGACTTAGATGCCATACCTGGTTTATAGTGCTGCACAACATTGAATGATTTCTCACTACTCTAGATAGTGATAATCAAAGGCTAGATGATCCATAAGAACTCCTAAGTCCCCTGACTACTGGATCAACCTCTAAGTGGTAAATAATATGATAGTTCCCAGGGATGGATGATTCACTAAAGGATACTATTATTTTGCCTATTTTGTTTATTTTATTTTACATTTGTTGACCGAGCAGTTCGACTGAGCTGAACCCTTTTCAGCAGAGGCCCAGGGAGAAAAGCTCCAAGTAATATAAACAAACAATTTTACAGTTCCAAGTTACTTTAAGAAATACTCTGTTGCAGCCACATAATGCGTAGTGAAAGTAAAAGCAGAAACAACCAATGTAAACAACAAGAATGCAACAAGCCTAGCTATTAACATTGGATATTTCTTCCGGAAGTGCAATATTAGTGGGGAAGAAATATCCATAGGTAATTGTGCCATGGCTTGGTCTGAGCAGGGCCCTTGGCTGATAGCCTAGCACTAACCTATGAACAGTACATCATTATAAATAAAGGAATATTTTACAAAAAGAGAAGGGAATTCACCATTTAGGCTAGGATGTTATGTAATACATACACACACACAGTACAAAAGTTGGTTACAGAGAAAGGAGTGGGAACAGAAAGTGTAGAGGTGACTAGAAGAGGAAGATTGAGTTGGTTTAAAGGATAGGGAATGATTAAGAGGGGAACAGTAGGAGAGAGAGGGAGCAAGAAGGTATCTTGAAGCCAGATAGGGTATTCTAGGAGTGACAGTGGCATGTTCAGTGCCTGAGTAGGGTAGTCCCTGCATGCTTTCTCACCATGAAGATGTGTGAGAGTCTTTAGTGGAGTTTATTCCATGCTAAGATGTGGGTGAATATGCTGTTCCAGATTTAGACTCTGGTTTGTAGATATGTAGAAGGCCAGGTCTTGGCTGAGCTCCAAAGATGTCTCTAGTAGGTAGTGAGTAGTGGGATGAGGGAGTAATGGATGTATGGCCGTCTGATAGGATGGAGGGCAGATTTGAGCCGTGAGAGGAGAAGCAGGTGAGTAAGTAATTCAACATTGGGTTAAGCATTTTAGAGAAAGATGGTGGGATTTATAGGTTTGTTGAGCTGCAAATCTAATCCAGGATAGGTTGACCTGCCTGTTGCTGACAGGACAAAGATTTGTGAATATTTGGGAGCAGTATGTTTAAGCAGGGTAATGCAAGCAAGAGAGGAGAGAGATCCTGTCAGTGGTGTAATACTTCATTTCATACAGAAGTCCTAGTTTCTGATATAGTTTCTTCACACTCTCATGTGAAGGTCGTATAGCTGATCATCAATGGTAATGTGCTGGTGAGTTTTCTTTGTAGGAGGATCATCTTCAGTATGGATATTGTTAAGGACACAAGTGGAGAAGGAAGATTTGAGGGTGGACTATTTGGGGAGAAGTGTGTCAGTTCTTGTTTTTTAGGATTGAGAATGGAGCTGATTGGCTGGAGAGCCATGTCTCAACACTGAGTTAAAAAGATGACTGGGTAGCTGATATAGGAGTTCAGAGGGAGTTGGCAATGGTGACTGTAGACTTATCAATGTGTAAGTGACTATAGACGTACAAAGTGGCTATATAGAGGTGTTAGTGAAATATTAAACAGTAATGGACCAAGAATGATCCCGGAGGAGTCCGCTCTATGAAGGCAAGGAGAGTAGCAGAGCCCCCAGTCCCTTTTCGATTACAGTCTGCTGGTGCGAGATAGCTGGAGAAACGCTGCAAGAGCATTCAGAGAAGTTGATGACAGTCGTTCCAGCAGTGAGAGTGAAAACAGTGTCAAAAGCCTTTGACATATCAAGGAATATACAAGAGATAAGCCATGATCATCTCGGTTAGAGCAAAATAGTGCTGAGCCATGGTAGAGCCGTGGTGGCCTATGTTTAGGTCGAAACCGTGGTTGCGGGACTGAGAGATTTTCCCAGCATGAGATATTGGCGCACGAGCCGCGGCTGGCACATTTCTCCAAGACTTTAGAGAGGGGAAGAGGATAGGTCAGGGTCTGAAATTCCATGAGTGCTGTGGCGTAGTATTGCTCTAAATTGATGAATTTTAGATTCAGAGATGGAGTGAGATTGATTAGTTAGACACAGGCAGAGGCTGCTCTCTGGAGAAAAATATGATGGATGTTGTCAAGCAGATATCGCATGGAGCCCAATTTAGAGAGAAAGGGTTTTGAAGGCAGGTGGTAGGAGAAAGTGTTCACAGAGTTATGACGTTGAGAAGCACCTAGGCAGTTGTAGTTATTAGTTGTTAGGGGAGTTTGGGGTTGGGCATACAGTCATTGCAGATTTTAAGTAAAGAAGGTGTTGACTATTTCTACTGGTGACTTTTCTAAATGTATAGTGGTTAGGATTTCACTGTCTTGGTGTAGTATTTGTTTATAGCGAGAATTTTTTTTATCAGATTTTAGAGTTGTTATAATAATAATAATAATAATGATAATATATAATAGGTGCAAATAAATAAATAAAAACACAGTCGTTCTCAAAACCGCAATAATATTTCCACAGGGTGGTGTTATTGTGGCAAATAACACCCTTCCTGGTTGTGAACAATCTGGTAGGCAATATTTACAAGAAAATACACAGCAGCAATAGGTATTTATCTTTTTGCTCCTATAATCTCTCATCTGTATCACTTTTAATGGAGACCTCAATGTCTTGTTTAGTTTCATTGGGTGAAATTGTCACTAAGTACAAGTTTCTCTGTTAAAATTCTGTCAACATTTCTCTGAAATGTCTTCATTATCCTTCTGTGGAGGGATAAACGGCTGTATATTCTAAGTAAAGCGTCAGTCTGTAGGGTTCTTGGAGTTATTCCAAAATGAAGGATGTATTTTAATTAGATCAGTAAATTCAATACAAATATTGGACATTGCCAAATCTCTAACCATTTCTTTGCAAAGTTATGTTCTTCCTTCAGTTTGATACAGGCTTTTATAGTGGGATAAGTCACTTGCAGAATCTCCTTTCAGAATAAAATTCCCCTCTAAGAGGAGCTCATCATTAAAGCTCCAAATTCATGTGCAACCATTATATATAAATACCTATTGTCTATGTCTTTCCTGTAAAGTTTAGGTGTGTGTGAGCAGTATAACATTGCATTACAAGTTTTGTTACCATTTATTTATATTGTTCTATAAGGCTTTGTCATATTCTTACAAGAATAGTCCAGCACATCAACCTCCCACTTTGTAAGTTTAAGAAATCCCACATCTCCCGGAGGTGCCTTCCACTTTCCATTGTTGAATACCTTAATATTTGCCGCTAAGTAATGCCAAGGTCAAGGCCGAGCAAGACCTAAGCTCACTACTGCGATACATTTTGTGGTGTGGTACAGCCTTCACAGAAACATGTTTCCTTTCTCCAGGAATCTGGATGTATGTGTGGCTATATTTGGGAGGACTCTTACGTTACCGCCCAATCTTCTGCTATTACGCTGCTATGTATTGTCTCCCACCTCTTCATCAGAGGAGGCTACTTATGACTGTAGCTTGGCAGTGGCAGTGGTAGACATATGTTCTGTGACATCCCACGCATTGAACTCCAGCAGGTAGCAGTTTTATATATAATTTGAATGTTTCCCATTGTCTAAGCGATGAATGAGCTAGCAATTGAATATACCATTATTCTCCTTCCAGGACTGCTAAGGGACCTAGAAGCCAGCAATTGGATAACTGATCCATTCTGAATCAGATGTATATCCAGAGTTTTATGTCTAGTCACTGGGATCCAGCTAATTTGCATACCTCTATTTATTCCCTTTGGTTATAAGGTTAGACTAAGAAGTCTTACTTTGTACTGGATGAAATTGTTTAACTGAATAAAAATTACTAAGTTACTTGTTTTCAAATGTTGATTTGTTTGTTTCGCTAAAATACTTTTTTCTTGTACAATCTGAAGAAGATAGAGAACAGTGAAGACATGAATAGCCGGAATGAAAATGATGTAGTTATTAAGCATTACGTGAAATCATGAGCTGTGCTAAGTAAGTCTGTTAAATAATTCAGTAGAAAGATATCATAAATCTTAATTCAGTACAACATATCGTGACATAATTAAGCTAGTTTTATTTAACTTTAACTTGCAAAGATCAGTTAAAACAAAGTACTGTATATATCAGCGGGAAAAGCTGTAGGAAATAATCAGAAAAGCTATAAAATTGACTTAATTAGATCCAAGCACTGCACAATCAGAAAGAGAGAAGTGGACATGGTATTTGTGACTGACATGCCAAATAACCATGATGTCATATGTAAATGATGCATGATTGACTGACATACAGTTTTGCCAGTGACATCATGTATACTGGCTAATAAAGTCTTTATGAGAATGTATAAACAGATGGGATGGTACTTGTATTCCCAGTAAAATAAAATCTGCCTCATCTAAGTACTTTGTGGGCACTGAAATGCTAATTTCCCCCAGAAATTCATTTTACTAGTTCTACAATAAAGAAGAGGGCAGGGTAGTGTATTGAGCAATGCAGGTAGGTCAGTAAAATGATCCCATGTATCCGTATATTAAGTCAACACTTTGAGAGGTATGGACTCAATGCTGAGGCAAAGGTTTGTTTGTTCGGCTCATAGGATCAAGGACCATAGGAGGTTACTAGGCTATCAACCAGGTGGTCATCTCAAGCCTAGCCATTTCATCTCACTGTAATACCATAGATACTCAAGTCAATATCCAGTATTGTATTTACTAATGACTGCCCATTTCCAGGAGGCTCTGGGTGTTATCCCCTGTAAGAATTTATGGTGCCCCAGCCACTCATCCAGATTCCTTTTGAACAGTGTCATAGAGGTGGTCTTTGCATGAATTGGCAGCCTATTCCAATGACACGGCAGTTGCTGGGAGACATCTGTCCCTCCAGCATGTCCTATTCAAGTCACAGGTTATATTTAGGTCCCTAGAACTGGTAGCTCTAGTCCTTTTTGATTTATGGACGTGCAGCAAATTCATTAGATTTGGGTCAGAGATTGCAGTGTAAGCCAGGCATAAGTCTCTCCTAGGAAGTCTATACGATACTGAGTATAATGACAGGGACTTTAGTCAGTCTGTGTGAGGCACGTGCTGGAGTGCTTTGATCTTTTTTGTTAGAAACCACTGAGATCTCTTCAATTTCTGCAGGTGTTTTATACGGTACATGCCAAAAGGGGCATTATACTCAATTTTATTTATTATTTATTTGCAGTTTGTTTACCGGGAAAGTCCATTGGGCCAAGATGAGCCCTTTCTCAATGGAGGCCCAGGGAGAAAAGCTCCATGTAAATACATATACATACAGTCAAAAATGAATATACATATAATCAAATACATACATATACAATCAAAATGCCAATATAAAAGTATAAGTTAACAAGCAATACAAATAGACATAGGATCCCAAATGAATAGTAGGGTTATAAGATTCTGTGTACCATTTTGTGAAATAATAGAATGTAGATATGAAATAGTTTATGCTTTATATAGTAGAAGGAAGATAAGAGAAAGAGGAGTAAAGGGAGAGGATAGGAATAGATTAGTACTGGATGGATACAGATAGGGTATGTGTGACGCCCGTGCCCTGGCTCAGCAATCAAGGACCCTCAATCCTCACCACTAACACCAGAGAGAACGTCTCATACATGAGGAAAGGATAACAAATACAAACAGTAAAGTGCATTTCCCTCAAAAGCACATAGAGATCACGGTCAGTCGGGGGCTGGTTGCTCTCTTGCTTTCCAGGTCCCCAATAAGACTACCCACCTGCACAGCTATAGGGTCCAGATCTCAGCTTAGCTGGGCAAGCCAAAATCTACAGCACACTCTCTATCCAACCAGTGCTTTGTGTCCCTGTCCAAGTAGCTGACACACACACTTTGAGAATAGTTTATACAACCACACAGACACTCCTGGGGAAGGCTGGCACAGGTTCTCCAGCTGTGCCCCCTTTTCCAGACTATACGGTAGTAATCACTTGCCACCAGCCAGCTAATATTATCAGCTACCCAAAGGCCCATAAAAGGGTGTCCACTTATTACTGTGCAATATTCTTATCCAGTTGGTAAGTGTGACTAATCAGTAAAGGCTTATTTGGAGAGACTTGGACAGTAAACTCTATAAATATGCAGTGTACTCTAGAGCTTAACTTATCTCTACACAAGCCAGCCACAGTTAAAAGGTTTTAAAATATTTAATAATAAATAATTAAAACCACAAGACAATACTTTCTACTACAAAGTGCTAGTCAAAAGAGTTCAGTGATCACACAGAAAAAACTTAAAATAAATCAGTAGTACAGTTCTGACATCACAGAAAAACACTTAGTCTAATCTTTCTAGTTTCTAGCTGTCTCTAAAATAAAACACAAGTCTACGATAACTTACATATGACAACAGGCAGTGGTGTGAGTTGGATAGTCAAGAAAAAATGCTTAATGCCTTGATTCTCTTCTGTTTAAATTGCTTTTTGCAGTTCTGATAAACATTACATCATTTTTACACTTTCCTGGTGTTCCCAGGCTGACATATACTACATTCCTTTTGTTATCTTCTCCTGCAGCTGCAGAAAACTACATCAATAAAAGACATTCCACATGTAAACTCAAGTAATTATTCCCTATTAAAAACAATAGGCAGGAAGCCTTCATCTAGCACGCAGAGCAGAATTGTAAAATATTAAAGACAGTCATAAAAATAATTTGAACTACAAAGGACATAGAAATGCTTGCCTTAGCTTTACAGCAGAGGGCAATGCTGCTACATTGTTTTAAGTTCAATATTTCACAAGCATATTCTTTTCATTTAAGAAAACAAGTTTGTAGTTCAACATTCATATTTACAAATGATAGAATTATGTATAAAACCTGTCTGGCTAGGCTGGCAGCCTGCACAGCATGGATGAGGAAAATTGAGGTGGAGGTGAAATGTGCAGGAGGAGGGAGGTAAGGTGTGGGTGAACCAAGTGGTACAATTTAGAAGGGTGGAGCAGGAACATTCCCATTTGGAAGTGAAATGAGAATGAAGTAAGGTTTTGAAGGTAGTGGAGTTCTGAAGGTATGATGTGAGCTGCAGTGAAATCCTTTTTTATGTGCAAAGACAGAAGAACAGAAGCTGACCAGGAGTGTATAGGGCTTGTACACCAAGTAGGTTTTGATAATTGGACCTGAGGATTCAAAGTATGGAAGATGCATGGCAGCTAGTAGAAGAGAGAGAAGATACATACCTCCTCAACTGTACAGATTTTCACAGATTGTCCAGATTTTGCCTTATATTTTCGGGCCCATTTTAATACAATTGTGGCTTTCTGGCAAATTAGTGGGTAAATCATTAAAGACTGAAGGAAAATAATGACAGACATTTGAGTTTTAGACTTATACTCCTTCAGAAAAATTTCATGCTAATGCAAACCTGTTATTCTAATAACTTTCTAAGTTTGTTTAGAGCAATATTTCAAAAATTGGCCCTATTTGTAACAAATTCACTTTTTTATGGCTTTGTCTAGATTTCTTAGTCTAAGAAGTTGAGAGATATGGAGAATGACAGTCAGAGGGCTTAACTAAGAGTTTATGGGCAGTAGAGAGATGAATGTAAGATAAGTAGTTCGGGTGCTCAAGCCAGTTTAAGGAGTGTAGAGAGTCACAGTGATGAGAGGAATATTTGGAACCTATAGCAAACTTTGCAGTTTTGTTATATATATTAGATTTAGGGTGGTTTGGAGGATTGATAAGGATGTGAAAATCGTATACATGAGAGAGGGAATAGATAAGTAGTGGAGAGACTAAGTTTAGTAGATGAAGTAAAGAACCGATTGTGGCAGTAAAGCATACCAAGTTTTTGGTGGGTTTTCATTAGCAGCTTGGAGATGAATATCAAACTTGAGTTGTTCGTCAGTATTGATGCCAAGGAGCTTGGTATGGTATACTACTTTGGGAAGGTGTCCTATTTTGACTTGTGAGTAAGAAGGTATTTTTGTCTCTTTTAGAGTTTTTAGTAGGGGTGAAAAATCATAAGTTTGGATTTAGAGGCAATGAGGGCTAGATAGTTATATAAATATTAATATAAAGGTTTCTCTGGAGTGATAAACGTCTGCAGGATTTTTTGTATGTGTACTTGTTAAGATTAATATTACAACACATTTATGAATTAACACGTAGAATTTTATTGAAAAGTTATTTTTGATGTCTATTTTTATGGGTTTACTGATATCAAATATAGGCATATAAACTTTTTATATTTTTTTATTATATTTTTTGCTGTCTGGAGAGTTAGTAAATGAATGTTTGGGAGGTATTTGTTATAGTTGATGGTTATGGCTTCCTATAGATTCTAGAGTTTACGCATTTGCCCATAATTGAAGGGTTAATATTCTGACCCATTAAGAGGAACCGCCAAGGAGGATATATGGATTTACTCTTTTTACTTTTCCATACTGAGTGCGGATTTGTAGGATGATTCTGGAATGGAAGTCTCCATTTGGGAGGCCATGAAACTACTTAATTACTAAGGATTAAATCATTTTAAGGCGTTACGTGTTGGCTGCACTGTTAACGACATTTTCAATGCAAGAGTGTATTTTATGTCGTTGGAATTCTGTTATTGCAAATCTGTTTTACACGGAAGCGCTTTTCCTGTGGATTCCTTATTGCACTACTACACCGCCTGTGGATTATCGTATGGCTGGATCCTTTGGCAGTTATTATCATGCGGGAAGGGACAGCCTTTACTGGTTTCCTTGCTATCAAATTTTGTTTCTGGTCTTATACAGATTTTTTATTGTAATTGGTAAAAGTGGAGTAATAGGCAGATAGGAGGAGTGTGTGAAGTGATTGATAGAGAGATAGGTAGAAGGCTATGTGGGCATAAATCAAAGTATAGCGGGATGGGTGGGGGAATGGGGGCAGGGAGAGGAGAAGAGGGAATGAGCCCAGAGGCTTAACAGAGTGGGTTAGAGCCAAGCAGGTGAAACAACAATTTTGAGAAAAATCAGTGGAAAATACAGGCCAAAAAATAGCAGTTGGTGCAAAGCTTAAGTGTAAGTGGAGGGAAGCCAGGAGTGGACACAAGAGGGGTACCAAGCAGCAGATCTAATGGCCAAAAATAGGGAAATAAAAGTCAAGCAGCTACAGCAAAAAAAAACAAATTGGGGGGGAAAACCTTATGATTTCCTGAGCAGTAGTTGGGAACAGCTTACAGCTATGGAATAGATGTATGGGGGGAGACAGTCTGCTTAGGTCTGCCAGTGTGCGCGTCACTGTAAGAGGCTAGTAAAGTTAACACCTTATGAAAACTCTGTTTCAGCAAATGTGCATGCAAGCAGTTGCAGGAGTTTTGTCAGCAGGCTTCTTTCCTTTAAAATACTCTTGGGAGTTGAATGCAAAATGGGGTGCAGCATTGGTTCAAAATTGGGGTGAGCTGTAAAGGAAAAGATACCAAAGTTGTTATAATATTAGAAACCAAAAGTTACCAAAGTTGTTATAATATTAGAATGCAGAATAGGAAAGAAAGGGGAGAAAAGTAATCAGGGCTAGAGGCAGAGGGTATAGGGTGAGTTAAGGGAGTATAGATTTGGAGGTTAGTACTGAGAAGTCTTGGGGAAAAATTAAAAATTAAAACATTTTCATCTACAATTACAAAGTAGGATATAAATGTTCAGCAATATAAGCACTATCACATCTGGGGGCAACCCTAGTTAAGAACAGTGCAATTTGAATTAGCACCTTCACTGATAAAAACATTTCCTAGATGTAGGCAGGGTTGCTTTTCTGATATAGTGGTTAAAATATGCACATTATGCCTACCGAGGCAAAGACTGCCATAAATATCAAGTTTTATTTACAGATAGTGCTGTTGGTGTCCTCACTTTAATACGTACACTAGGCCTGTAAGAGGATATCTGCCTCTAATATAACTAATCAGCTACAAACAGCACTAGCAGCAGGAATGCTTCATATTTAAAACACTATGCCAAAGGGATGACTTTTCTACAGTCTATTAATGGATATAAGCTATGAGTGCCACTGACAGTAGAATGATGGTAAAAAAATTAAATCCGCTATCTGTTTCACAAATTAACTTATACAGATAACGCAGCTATTAGTGTTTGCCATCTAGTGAATAGAAAGTATGTACAGATACTACTGGCAGTAGGAAGTTACTTTAACAGTACTACACATAAAATAACAATGGAAAAACAAAAACACAGTCTATTTAACAGCTCTAAGCTATCATGCGGACATATTGCTGCTAGCTTAAACACTTCAATTCAAACAGTTTTAGCAACAGGAATGGTGCGAATCACAGTATGCATGGAACCAAAGTTTTGTGAGTAGCGCCTCTAAACCTAAACAGCAAAAGCAATACAACCTGATACCACAGCAAGCACATTATACATTGGTAGTAGGTTAGACACTGATTATACTAGTGTATAGAACATCATGTGCCCAATCTTACTGTTACAAATACAGGTTTCAATTGCAGGTAGAGGCATATAATACGAGTTACATTAACACAGTTGTCATGTATTAGCAGTTAAGGGAGACAAAACAGAGGCAAATACAACATAAAAAATGTTATATCTGAACAATGGTACACTTAGAACTTACCGAGGAGAACACTAGAAGCCAAGCAGCTGAATGTTGGGATGAGGCATTAGATATTTAAAAATGGTATCTCAGGTAACACCTATTTACAAAGATTCTCCAGGGGAACCAGGGAAACTAGGGAGAGAGGGGGAGGGGCCAGGGTTGAAGGGGCCAGAAATCTATTCACCCCAAGCAAAGCAATTATGGGCCTGATTAGTGATGAGTAGGGAGGTGATGCATTTGCTAATCAAGTGTGCTACGTAGAAAGCAGTCCTTACTACAGTAGACACATGGTGGTCAAAAGTTAGGTCACAGACTACTTGTGATCCCAGACCCCTTACCACTTCACAGGTACATAGGCTATTGTTAATTTGATAGTGTGCAGGGACATTGTTTTTACTGAAGGGAAGGAATGATGATGCATTTTTTTGCCTTTAGTTTGAGACCGTGACTAAGACATCAGTCCTTGTTCTGTGTAATACCCTCCTGAAGTATACCGACATAATTTGGGGATTCAGTAATTGCACCCAGTTTGCAATCATCTGCAGATTTGGTTAGCAACAACTCCTTAGTTTTGGCCTGAACATCTGTGAAGTATATACCAAACAGTAGGGGGTCCAGCACTGAACCTTATGGCACTCCACTGGTGACAGATCTGCTAGTTGATGTGGAGTCACCCACTTTGATAGTGTGTGACTGGTTTGTGAGCCAGTTTGCAACCCATCTTACAACAAAGGGGTTTAGGTTTACATTCAGTTTGCTAAGTTTATAGGTAATGCCCGTGTGATGGATTATGTAAAACTGTTTGGCCAAGACGAGGTATGCTGTGTGCACAGATTTGCCCTTGTCAATGGCCCTGGTGACATTTGCCAAAGGAATTCCACCAGGTTTAACAGGCAGGATCTTATGGCATAAAGCAATTTGGATCAGATTGAGTTGCCTCCACATCTTTATTTCTGAGGTGCATGATGATATGTTCAGATAGCTTCACAGATGAGACCAGTCAGCTGCTAATGTAAAGTCATTTCAGAAAGCACAATAAAGGTCTCTGTGAGAGTTTCTTCATTGAATATCACATAAGACACTGAAAAAGGTGAAAGTAAAGGAACACCTCTATGCATTTTGTTAATCCGCAATAAAATTCTTAAAATCAGACATCAACAATGTTTTTGACTTCAAAATTAGTGCCTCCGTCCCAAGTGTAACTTATGTTGTTAGAAATATTTCTTAGCTCTAAGAATGTATCTTTTAATAATTATTCCACAGTGTGTGTTTTATTCAGATTTTATTTCATCTTATGGTTCTGGTACTTATTGGAGTGCCTGATGGGCATTCATGAGCCTGGTGAGGACATTGCCATGATTATTCATTAAATATTCATACCGTCACGGGTGTTGGGTGGTGGGTATGATTTTTGAGTCTGCTGCTACTGTGTGTGCATCCATGAGAACTAAGGATACAGTTATGCCATAAATTGTATATGTACCACACTAAATATGCTGTCAGCTTCATTGTGTTAAATTACAGTCTGTGAAGAGTTAATGAGAGCGGCTGACAACAGGAGTCAGCTACAGGCCACACACACGCCGCGTTGCAGACTTGTGCACTCTTTCACACACACATCCCGCCCACATGCATGCACACATACGCTGGACATACACAGACACACATGAACTTTTTGTCTAAGAGAGCATACACACACACACACGTACGCCGGTTGCTGCATACCGCAGCAGTAAAACAAAGGATTATTTTTTGTTAGGGACAAAGCAAATTGATACGTAGTTGTTATAGTGTTATCAACTAGATTTAGAAATGCCAGATTCTTATTCTCTGGAAAATACTGCTTTTTGTATTTCTCCAGAGTGCTGCATATAAATATTTGCATTCTACAAATACTGAATATATCCTAGGCATTCCTTTGTCCTCCATCAAAGCATGATGTTATACATAGAAGTACATGATGTCTGTAATCATGTGGCAAATCATGCAGTGGGCCATATTAAGGTGGAACACAATATTTGCATTGCTGTATGCATGTATTTATTTTACTTTTAGTTCATGCTTCCTTAAACTTTTTATGATGTTTGCACTTGTATTTCCCTGTGCTGCAAAAGTCAACTCAATACATGTACATATTTGTCCAGGCAGATGCTGGTTAAAAGCTAATTAATAGAGACATATGGGTATGTAGGAAGACTTCCAACATATGGCGATGCAGTAATTATTTGCACTTTTGTAGAAATTACATTCTGTGTGGTATGACTGATAAGATAAATAAAA
>NW_025050647.1:0-12897 GCF_019279795.1 Protopterus annectens
ACCATTAAAAAAATAAAATGACCTACTTTAGTAGAATGTCCAGGCTAGAGCTCGCCGTGGGTATGGTGTGCATGTGTATGACGCAGTAGCACCTGAGAAGCTAGCAGTACAGGGTTGCATGCATATATGTTCAACAATAGCCCTGTGTGTCCCACCACTGGCCCGTGGATAGACAGACACCAACACAATGTGCAGTTATGATATGCGCAACAGCACACAAACGACGCCCACTGTAGAACATAGGCACGGTGGAGACATGCACAGTACCCTCTGCACCAGCCACACTCAAACACGCTATGCGCCGAACCACACCACAGTCCAGCGCCAAAGCTGGACGGCATGCATCTGTGTATGCTGTACACCTGCAGTGGAATTCCAGCGGTGTCACTGTTCTCACAAATACAATGAATGGGTTGTGCGATGGGTGCGCCATGTGTATGGTCAGATCGACGAGTACTACTAAAAGCCCGCCAGTGTGAACATCCCTGTCCCCTTACATGGATTCCTATGCCAGCCCAACATCACGTTTCCAGAGGGAGGGAATTGGCGGTGCAGTGCACCAGCAGACATGGGGGTGGCAGAAAATGGATAATGTGGTACCCACGCCAGTCCAGGTAACCATCCATGTGCACGGATAGCAGCGTGTGGCCACATACAGGACCGGTAGATCAATATCGCAGCACATAGCATCTGTCAGTTACAGGGTGTATGCATGGGGTGTGGATACAACTGCATGCACCGACATACCCCCACCAAGCAGCGGCATCCTACCTTGCATAGCCAGCAACCACACCATGGTGATAGACATGCGTAATGTCCAAATACACATAGCAATGACATATGGAATGGACAGCCACCCTGCTACTATCACACCCCAGGTGGACTACATCCCAGTGCCATGTATGCATACCCAGTCTTTACCATGCAGCCCTGCCCAGCAAGGCTGCATGTGCTATCACAGTCCTACATGGTGCGATGTAATAAAAGGCACTGTCATCAATATCAACCATACACAAAGGTAATGTTAATGCGGATGCACCCTGCGGTGTTACAAGTGCCGTGCTGTTGTGACAATGTGCATGCGCAATACGCTATGCATGACCTTCCCGTTAATGTGGTAATGGTAACATTTACCGTTCCATGCGTAATTAAGGCAACACAGGCGAGCCGTAAGTTGGCCAACACCCATACAGCGTTGTGGACGTACATGCACAAACACATGCATGCAGGTGTCCATGTGGTGTATGCGTACAGTGCCACCTCGCTGATGTTCATAATGGCCACTGTGCACGTGATTCATTGACATATAGACAGCATCCAGGTGAACAGTAGAACTGTTGTCACAAGGGGACCCGTGCAAAATGATATGGACACAGGTGTAGACAGGTACACATGTCCACAGCAGGGCTAACACATCAACATGGTGCGTGTACAGCAGTGATGAGGTGACACAGATATGAAATGACACCCACTGCTCAATGGTGTGGACGGCAACACATTGGCTGTATCACTGCCATGATGCCTTTGCAGAGATTACTGTGCAGATGTTGTAAGCATGTCTATAGCAATGTATTCCCAGCAGTATGCCACAGAACAAAGCAGTGTAAATGCATGCATTCCGCCACCATCAAGTATGTCTTACAGATAATGCTTTCATCGCCCCGGCCGCCTGCTCCTTTAGCCGACAAGAAGAAGATCGAGCAGGTGATCATACCCATTGCTACATGATAATTATGACATCTTATTTAGCCACAGTGCCACTGCAGGCAACAACAACGGGAGGAGATGTGGGCAGCGATATGCGCAGGAGGGTGAATAGCCTGGGCGGCCACAACCGCTATTACATTATCGAACAGATCCGCGAGGCACTGCACAGACCTAATCCGCATGCGAGACAGTTGCAACAGCTGCAATCGCCAGACAAATCAAGGTGCGGGGAGCAGGTAGGGGCCACCAACCCAGCCTCCCACCTCACAGCCACCGGAGTGAGTTTCTTTGGCCGGTCTGGGGACAACCCATGGAACAACACGCTGGAAACCCCTCAAGCCATCCATCGTGGGAGGCAGTGCGGGTGTCTCCCAAACAATGAGCTCGGAGCCGCCCTGGTAAGTCAGTGTTGCATGTTTGTATGACAAGTTTATCGGTGAGGAGGGTGTCATAGTACAATACATAATATAGCAACACATGCTGGGGTATATAATATTAACAGGATGCATACCACAGTATGCTGGCGTGTTGTATGCACATTGATGTGCAGAGCACATGCGAACACGCAGGTGCAGGCTGGATGTGACATGCAAGAATGCGCTTACTGGTGGCTTAGTAATGGAGCAATGCATACCTTGTGTCATCCCTATACAGGTATCGCCTTACGTGGTCGCAGAAAGACAAGGGTCTGTCACAGGTAAGTCTGTTGCTAGTAAAAGGCATGATACGTGTGTATTGGATATTCCCCATGTGTCCAGGTATGATGATGGATAACACCTGGGTGTGCCCCAGTCACGTGTATACAGGTTGCAACCATCCGACACACACAATAACAATTCACCCATGTACAGTAGATCCAACCGTTAGTATAGA
This sequence comes from Protopterus annectens, assembly GCF_019279795.1. Classification (NCBI taxonomy): domain Eukaryota; kingdom Metazoa; phylum Chordata; order Ceratodontiformes; family Protopteridae; genus Protopterus; species Protopterus annectens. Next base: position 2,581 of record NW_025050647.1, read on the forward strand.
GTGAAAGATGACACCCACATAACCCATTGGTGTGTTATGTAGCGGTCAGCTATGCATACAATGGTGAAGGTGTTCCACAATGGCTGCATGTGTAGTATGCGTATTGGTATGCCTCTGCAGTATGAACACATTGTGTACTCACATATGGAGGCCTGTGATCTGGCCAGAGTACAGGGTGTTGGCCACTGTGACCTGCGCGCTTCTGCATTGCGTGCATATGTTGGTGACATGGCAGCACATGACATGTCCCAGCTAATGCGATGTCTGTCTGCAACATTGTCACACCATGACATGACTTGGCGCATCTATATAAGCAGACATCCACAATGTCTGTATAGCTATAGGGAATGTGACACCCCAGACTAGTACGCACGGTTGTGCTCAAGTATGTGCCACCACAGGGCCGTGTGCACGAGGTCCATCACACACAATTGTCGATGACCCAGACAAACAAGGCCATGGGTGATACCTACAGGCATGTTGCCACACAGTACATCCGCAGTGGGTAGTCACCGTTGCACCCTGTCCACACATAGTGGGCTCATCACTGTAGTGGACCCCCTGGACATCCGATGTGGTACACCAGTGAAATGGAATGACTGTCCCCAGCCAATAGAGGTGCCACCAATGTCCACCATATACGTGCTGCTGAGCAGCTGAACTGGTTTTCAGACATGGCAATGTAATGCGTCCAGGTCACGCATCGCACAGAAACATACTGGTGTCCTGCTACCGTGCAGTGGCACAGTGCCCGTACTCCACACTGCACAGCTATGTACACAGCTCACACCAACCACACATGCACAGACATCCTTGTTACAGATGCATTGTATTTGTAGACTGTACACATAACACTGCACTGTGACATCCGTTGTGATGTGGTGCATGTGGTGGGACACCATTGACACATGTCCACATGATACCGCACATGTTTGCGGTGTACATGACATAGTGATGGCAGCCATGTGTGCAGTTAACTCGCCGTGGCCACATGGTGTATCACGGTGATGCATGCAAACTACCATGAATGTGTGTACTGCATGCCTACTAACAGACACCTGCCTGTTGTAGTGTGCACTCCAGGGCAGTATGCATACTGCCACTATTAATGTCTGGGCTGCATTCACTGGGCTGTGGTGTGGGAATGCTGCATGCCACATGCACATCACATGCATGATGTGGGCCCCAGATGTGTGTCCACGTGTGTGTGTTGCAGTGTGTCTGCATGTGTGTGTGTGTGTGTGTGTGTGTGTGTGTGTGTGTCTGTGTGTGTGTCAGCATGTCTGTAATGTAACTACGCGTCTCGGCTGACAGGTGCGAGGGTGCATTCCCTCCTGCGGTCCATTGATGCTAGTGTCCCCACAGATACTAGTGGTGATGACCATGGTGTGCATGGAGGGCATGGTGGCAGGCTCACAGGCAGACACTGTGCCATTGAGAACATCACATATACGCTCCTGTCATCCCCGCAGACACGGTTCACAGATGCCGGGCAACATACCGCAACACCATTGCCTACAGATGACGGACAGCCGCCGCTCAAGGCAACCGAGCAGGAATGTGTGGTGGCTGCAGAAGGTGCGGGGCGCCGCTACGACATTGCCAGTGTAATGACTGGTGATGCCACTCAGGCATGTGGCAGGTGCTGCCTGTGAGAGGGCACCTGCCAGACATACACCCGCGACATGGTGCAGCAGCTGCATAATCCGACGATGTTCCAGATCAGATGGCGAAGTGCGCAGGCACGCGCCGTAACGGCAGAACCAGGAAGAGCGCAGGCTGCAGAGGTCCGCAATCCATTCCTTAAATCCAGAACATCCAGTCATTGGCGAATGCCCAACAGCACCCTTGCCTACGTTCTGGATAGGAGATTGCGAGATGGTTGATCCTTTCAATTTGCGGTACGCTATCCGTGAGCGTAAGCTGTCTATGCAGGAACACTCCGTAGGTGGAGGTATAGCACGGGCCGCGCGCTTAGTGTCAATTCACCAAGTACAGGTTACCGTGTAAGCACCACCCATGCTCAATTAATATTAGTGTTGGTAGCAGCAGCAGTGCAGCTGTTACTACAATCGACCAGCTACCAGACACAGCAGGCCACGTGACGCGGGCCCTTGGATGACCCCGGCGCGGGACACGCTTTCCAGCCGGACATGTGTCACCGGAGAGCGGGCCACTCTATACCTCCCCATCGGTAAGTTCTGCGGCAACCCCAGGCAGGCACGGCCACGCTGCCGCAGGCCACAGTGAGCCGCACCACCTGCACTGCGCAGTCTGGGGCCGCCAGCGCCCCGTAGCACTGGCCACAGATGACTGAACTGTGTACACATACCTGGCCACACAGCAAACACAACTGTAGGGCTCCACCACATCCACATGCATTCTGCATAGTCATGCCTGAAAGTAAATGCACAGGCCCTTACGCACACACATGATGTCATCCATTGGTTAGCCTATGCCTGGCACACATATATTGCCCCAGTATATATGAAGTCTCACACATAATCGTGAGGCTACACCATTGGTGCACGGTAATGCAAACATATTCTGATGCAACAGGGTGACAACATAGTGAGAGTGTGTATGTGATACCTGTGTCTATTATGTGATGTGTATGTTGTGGTGGCTGTGTATGGCAGGGTGATGAAAAGCGTATGTGATGTGGTTTGTGCACTGGACATCATGCAGCAGATATACCTGCTATGTAGTGCAGGTGTACATTCATTGTTCTGTGTACAGCATGCATGTTGGTTGGCATGTAGCACCATATTGGTTCAGTTAACCCATATGCCACGATGTGGTGTACTTGCATGTGCCCACTGGGAGCACTGTTATCAGTTCCCACGCGGTAGTCGGGTACCCACAGGCACATCTGGCAATAGCAGCATAGCACAGGTACCCACAAACCTAGGCATAGACCCCTACATAGGTACATAGGCGCATACATACCAGGCTATGTGCCCTATGGCATGTGCAACCTAGCAAGACTGTGTGTGACTGCTGGGTCTTTAGGATGAGGGTACCACACCATCAGTTCCCTGTCCCTGTCCAGCCTGACAGAGATGATGCGGGTATACTCATGATCACATACATCCACACGCCATGATTACCCTGCACAAAGGCAGTCAGGGGCCTCGCTTCACATGGCTGGCAATCCTCCCCATGTTGTAGGGGGGTCTCTGGGCGCTGGACCTGTTCCCCCAGCACATCCGGTCATCTTCGTGGTGAGGTGTGTAAGTTGCTTCTGTGGGTCGGTTTCACCGGGAGAGCCTAGGAGGGAACTGTCCATGTCACCCAGGTTGGACATGGCTGTGTATGTCAGGCACAGATCACCACAGAGCAGACGTGTTGGAAGGTATACAGCCGAGTCCCCTTGGTCGGGCAGTGTGAGACACATGTCCCAGCACCTTATCCCCGCCTGTGAATGTTTGTGGTCCTCCGAGTGCTGCAGGTGTTGTGTTGTGGTACAGCCCATATGTGCCATTGCACGCAATCATTGTTGTGGTGTGTGATGTGTACAGGGGTACAATGAACACCGTGATGTGGATGTGACCCTCCAGACCAGGTGGCCACGGTGGAATGTCTCTCTCCCACCCACATTGGCATTGGTAAAGGACAGAGGTTACTGACAGGTGTGGTACCCATCTCCATGAACACGCTCCACCATGTTGAATGGATCACCACCTACATGTTACGCTAGCAAACACAACTCACACTGGTGCAGGTCTGCACCTTCTCTGCAGTGGTAGCAACAGGCCATGGCTCTCGGTCAGTTATCCATGTGTAAGGATGCCCTAGGGTGGATGTCTGTGTCAGATGGGGCAAGGTATGGTGGCCAGTGCAGTCATCTGCATACCTGTCTGCTACAATCCCCCATGTTACATGCACATTAAAGGCGAATGCCGAATGGCATGGGGCCCAGGACGGAGCCCTGTGGGCCTCCACCTGAGACCAGCTTAGTCTGACACGGCACCAGAACACACAACCCTGTGTGGTGTGACCTCCAACCATTCTGAGAACCATCGTGGGTGACTTATGTCCCACATGTACGCTTGGTGAGCCTTTCCATGAGACCCACGGGAGTGTGTTTCCTGAACGCCCCACCAGGGCATGGTAGTGTGTGCAAACCGACCTACCCCCCACTTCAATGGCCTTGGTGACTGCTCCAGACAGGACGAAAGCAGGCTTTGGGAGGCAAGCATCTGCTCCCTTGACTAAGTTGTTGTAAGTATGGAACCCGGTATTGGCTGTACACCACTGTTTGTATTCATGGGCACTCTGTAGTATTCCCTCCCCTAATAGCTTTGGCAGACAAGGCTTGCCGGGTTGATAGGGCGGTAATGTCTGCAGTCCATAACAGCACTACTCCTGGCATAGTGGGACCACAGGATGCCATATGCCATCCAGCTGGGACTCTAGCCCGTGAGTAAGGCTTACATGAGACAGGCCTTTATGTGGGTGAGGGCCTCAATGAGGTTGGGTAGCACATACAGCCAGGGACACCATCGGGCCCATTGGTGCTGTGTTAACCATCTAACAGATATCAGATTACTCCAGGGCATATGAGATGTTTCGCGAGGCCAGACTCTGGTGGGATGGATATGTCCTCTTGGGGTGGGGGTGATGTATGCATGGGACATGTCCGCTTGGTTTGCTTGACAATGTCTGTGGGTGCAGTGGGACCGCTAGGACCATTCTGGATCATTTCTGCCATGTTCAGCGCCTCCCACCCACATGTCCCTACCACAGTTGGGAGGGGAAGGCCCTATGGCTGTCTCATGGCGTGCCCCTCTGCAGTACCACTACCACACAAGCAGCCTTGGATGATTGTATGTGTGGCCGACATGTTGACACTTGTATGAACGGTGATGGCTCCCTGGTACTGATAATGCTCCATCATGTATTAGCTCCAACTGCTGGATGTACATGTTTTGTCAGTGGCTGTGGTCCACCAGACCATGTGCCTACCTGTGGTGGACAAGGTCCTGATGTTATCATGATCACTAGGTGCAGACATCCCTGTGTGTGCTCAGAGAAGGTATCTGATAAGGGAGTTGGCAGTGCGGCCTGTGTTCACCTTCACTGGCATGGTGGACTTGTAGGGTACCACAATCCGGTCATATGATGTCTGTGGTTTGCTGTGAAGAGGTCCCTTTCACTTAGGTCTCCCATGCCAGTGTTGGGGTGCAGGATGTGGAATTACCAGTGGATACACTATATGGTCTGACATCACCATTGAGGGATGTACATCCTGTGTGGAGCATTTCCTCCCATGTGTGATGGGCAGAACTGGTATACGCCCCCTAGTGTGGGTATGGTTCATGGCTGTTTCACAGCGGTCACGCAGGTATGAACACCGACCTGTGGCGTAGGGGTGTTGTGTCATGGGTAATGTTCCTGTCTATGTATGGGTGCTTGATCGTCACCCAATACGTGTGTTGTTGTGAGAGCATGCACACTCACCAGTGTCCTCAGGACGGCTGTGCAGGTATCCTGAGTTGGGAGGGTGGTCTGTAGCATGCAACAAACTGTAGGGCGGTCCCACCCATGGTTAATTGCACCCTGATATTCCCCGCTGCAACGCCACGCCTGTGGCATGGCCGGTTGCTGTTGTGTGGCTGTGCACACACGACGGTCCACATTCTGCCACCCATGCTGTCGCACCATGTGCGCATGTGTGCTCTGTGCCGAGTCTAAGTGTCTGAGCATGCCCAGTAAGCAGCTGTGTAGATGGACACACAGTACAGTGCACACCACGCCCGATTGCAGTAATACCCCCGGTCCATGCCTGTATCCTCGCAACGGCCACCGCCTGTGCCATGGCTGGGTTGCAGTTGTGTGGCTGGACACACACACGGTCCACATTCTGCCACCCATGCTGTTGCTCCATGTGTATGCATGTCTGCTCTGTGCCGAGTCTAAGTGTCTGGAGCATGCCCAGTGCAGCTGTGCAGATTGGACACAGGACAGTGCACACCGCGCCCGACTGCAGTAATACCCGGTGCATGCCTGTATCCCCTTCGCAACGCCACCGCCTGTGCCATGGCTGTTGTTGTTGTGTGGCTGGACACACCCACGGTCCACATTCTGCCACCCATGCTGTTGCTCCATGTGTATGCATGTCTGCTCTGTGCCGAGTCTAAGTGTCTGAGCATGCCCAGTAAGCAGCTGTGTAGATTGACACACAGGACAGTGCACACCGCGCCCGGCTGCAGTAATACCGGTGCATGCCTGTATCCCCTTCACAACGGCCACGCCTGTGCCATGGTTGGTTGCTGTTGTGTGGCTGGACACACGACGGTCCACATTCTGCCACCCATGCTGTTGCTCCATGTGTATGCATGTCTGCTCTGTGCCGAAGTCTAAGTGTCTGAGCATGCCCAGTGAGCAGCTGTGTAGATTGGACACAGGACAGCACACCGTGCCCAACCGCGTTGAGGATACCCCGTGAGCATGCGTCTGTCTCCCTTCGCAACCGCTAGGTGTGGGAGGCATGGCCAGTAATAATACCCGGCCTGGGGTACACACGACAGTCGTCACCGTAATGTCTGCACCGCGTGTAGCCATGGCACAATGGCATCCTGTATAGCCATGGTGACCATCCAGGTGATGGCACATATGTGGCTGTCATGCCATTGGCTGCCTACTATCCTGCACGACGGATGCTCTCCCATAGGGTAAAGTGTCATGTGGTGCATCCCGTATTCCTGTCGCGGATGTACTGATTGAATCAGTTATTTGGTATTCCCGGACTGGCAGCACTAATGGCAGTTACCGTACGCCACCTTGGGATGGTAACAGGGCTGCGTGACTGCGCACTCTGTCTTCATTCCCTATCGGACGATTGCGTCGGGCAGATGATACTCACCCACCTAGGGGTATGCCTCCTGACAGTGCTGTGCTCAGCAAATCCCAAGTTAGCTGCTCTGTAAATGCTTCATGTTGCAGTGAGTTCATGTAGGTAGGCGAGTTCGACTCTCGGCCTGTGTGTGTGTGTGTGTGTGTGTGTGTGTGTGTGTGTGTGTGTGTTTGCCTCTGCAGATGAACCATAGCTTTTAGACGCTAACACATACATCGGCTATTGCCGGGTTATTGTCTTACGAGTGATGTCACCCGCCTAGAAGTATGCTCTGACAGCGCCAGGCTCAACTCGGTAGCATTCTGTAAATGCTTCATACTGTAGTGAAATCATGCAGATAGCTTAGGTTCACCTCCTGCCCCTTGTGTGTGTGTGTGTGTGTGTGTGTGTGTTTCAGCTGCCTCTGCAGATGAACTAGCTAGACGCCCAACACATACATTGGCTATCGCCGCTATTGTTCACGAAAGATGTCACCCGCCTAGAAGTATGCCTCTGACAGCGCCTGTGCTCAGTAAACTCGTAGCGCTGCTCTGTAATGTTTTCATACTGTAGTGAAATCATGTAGATAGGCTGTGAGAAGTTCGACTCCCGGCCCTTCCGTGTGTGTGTGTGTGTTTCAGCTGCCTCTAGATGAACTAGCTTTAGACGCCCGCAACATATACATCGGCTATTGCTGGCTATTGTCTTACGAAAGTGATGTCACCCGCCTAGAAGTATGCTCTGACAGCGCTTGTGCTCAGTAAACTCGTGCTGCCTGTAAAATGCTTCATACTGTAGTGAAATCATGTAGATAGGGCGAGGTTCGACCGCCCTTCCGCGGTGTGTGTGTGTGTGGCTTCCAGCTGCCTCTGCAGATGAACTAGCTTTTTGTGACACCAACACATACATCGGGTTATTGCCGGGCTATTGTCTTAACAGTGATGTCACCCGCCTAGAAGTATGCTCTCTGACAGCTGTGCTCAGTAAACTCGGTAGTGCCTTGTAAATGCTTCATACTGTAGTGAAATCATGTAGATAGGGCGTAGTTCAACTCCCGCCCTTCCGTGTGTGTGTGTGTGCTTCCAGCTGCCTCTGCAGATGAACTAGCTTTTAGACGCTCCAAGAACACATACATCGGCTATTGTCGCTATTGTCTTACGAAAGTGATACCACCCCGCCTAGAAGTATGCCTGACAGCGCTGTGCTCTAGTAACTCGGTAGCGATTCTGTAAATGCTTCATACTGTAGTGAAATCATGTAGATTGGCGAGGTTCGACTCGGCCCTTCCGTGTGTGTGTGTGTGTTTCAGCTGCCTCTGCAGATGAACCGCTTTGACGCCCGCAACACATACATCGGCTATTGCCGGGTTATTGTCTTACGAGTGATGTCACCCGCCTAGAAGTATGCCTCTGACAGTGCTGTGCCTGCAACTCGGTAGTTGCCTCCAGTAGATGCTTCATGCTGTAGTGAGTTCATGTAGATAGGCGAGGTCTCGACTCCTGGCCCTTCCCTGTGCGGTGTGTGTGTGTGTGTGTTTCCAGCCGCCCCAGACGACATCATATGTTTTAAGACGCTTCGCAACACATACCTCGGCTATTGCCGGCTATTGTCTTACAAGTGATGTCACCCGCCTAGAAGTATGCCTCTGACAGCGCTGTGCTCAGTAAACTCGGTAGCGCATTCTGTAAATGCTTCATGCTGTAGTGAGTTCATGTAGATAGGCGTAGGTTCGACTCCCGGCCCTTCCTGTGTGTGTGTGTGTGTGTGTGTGTGTGTTTCCAGCTGCTTCTGCAGATGAACATGCTTTTAGACGCTTCGCAACACATACCTTGGCTATTGCCAGCTATTCTCTTACGGGTGATGTCAACTGCCTAGAAGTATGCCTCTGCTGTGCTCAGTAAACTCGGTAGCTGCTCTGTAAATGCTTCATGCTGTAGTGAGTTCATGTAGATAGGCGAGGTTCACTCCGCCCTTCCCTGTGTGTGTGTGTGTGTGTGTGTGTGTTTCCAGCTGCTTCTGCAGATGAACATGCTTTTAGACGCTTCGCAACACATACCTTGGCTATTGCCAGCTATTCTCTTACGGGTGATGTCAGCTGCCTAGAAGTATGCCTCTGACAGCGCTGTGCTCAGTAAACTCGGTAGCGTGTTCTGTAAATGCTTCATGCTGTAGTGAGTTCATGTAGATAGGCGTAGGTTCGACTCCTGGCCCTTCCCTGTGTGTGTGTGTGTTTCCAGCTGCCTCTGCAGATGATCAGGCTTTTAGACGCTTCGCAACACAAACCTTGACTATCAGCGGCCATTCCTTTACGGATGTTGTCACCCACCTGTACATGTGCCTCTGATGGTGGTGTGCTCGGTGGCCCACGTAGCACATTCCATACCTGTGTCATACATTTGTGCATTTGGGTATGTGGGGGTGTGGTCAATCACCATGCCTGCCACATGTGTGTGTGTGTCCACACCCAGATGCATGGGTTCATACTGCATGGCCTTGTGTTTTAAGTCAACACTATATCCTGCCACCATCCCCAGTTTGTGGATGGTGGCACGAGCTCGTGGTACCGTATGTGTGCCTGTGGTCGTGGTGACCGTGAAGGCCTACGCACCATATGGTGTGGTGTGCGAGCGTACATTACACTCCCGGCCCGCCATACGTGTCCGCCTGTACCCTGATATTGTATATCTATACCCATGTTGTGCTCCAGATTGTTGCTCTAGCATGGACGGCTGTCTTTCCCATGTATCGATATTTAAAATGGGTTGATACATATAAGTGTGGTACATTGCATATCCACTCATTGTCCATGCAATTGTCCAGATTCCAGAACACCGTAAGGGGACATCTGCTGATATCGTGGGCAGACAGCCATTCGCTGACCTGACAGTGTACCTGTATTACCTCTATGTAACCTCGTGTGTACTTGCCTAGTTATGGTGTGTGAAGGTTCACTGTGCTAAAGCATGGCCATGTGTGTGTCCCGGCCACAGCCATTCTGTGCAGGTGTCGCCACTATGGGTAATCCTTGTGGACCGCTGTTTCATGTACACGTCTGCACATACCTGCAGACTGTACTACCCCTCCTACGGCAGCGGACTTAGATCGACTGCTGCCCTAGGCTGTAGGGCCCCATGGCGCTCACCACCACAGCACATGGTGCCCCATCTTGGTATATCCACATGACACACCTACTAGACAGGTGGCCCCACTAGTGCGCGCCTGGGCAGCCGCAGGATTGCCGTAAGGCTACGGCCGGATATGGGCACAACACAAGGCATTCGGCTACATTCGGTGTTGTACGACGCCCAGGTTATAATACCAGAGGGGGCCCTCATCAGCTATGCTATAGAATGCGGATCTAGTTGGATTAGTAGGTGGAGGGTTGGCCACACACCAGGGCTGACCGATGGAACACTGATGAGGCCTCTTTGAGAGGCAGGTGGAGCAAGCCCCGTAACGGGAATGTAGTTCAGGTACAT
>NW_025050648.1:0-13400 GCF_019279795.1 Protopterus annectens
TTTTTAAGAATATCCTACACATCTTGGACTGCTGTGTTTTGTTGGGATCTGTGAAGCCTGCTTGTTTCGTGAGTTTGTTCTTTTGGATACAGTTTGTGCGTTTTTATCGATGGCTTCAGGTTCACCAGTCAGCCCGGCTAGTCCGAACATCTTTGGGTTAACTAACCCAGAAAGACCTGACTCTAATACGGACATGACTTCTTTACTGACCATGATAACACAACGGCTCGACCAACTAAACTCTCGCTTGGATCACTTAGATCATAGAACGGGAAACAACAATAACCCTAGCGCTACTTCACAACACAACCTCTCTGGATCTATGAGTTCTTCTTTTATTCCAGCAGGTCAACGTTGTATTAACAACTCTACTGCTGGTAATTTTGATTCTCCTGCACCAGTTTTGTTAGACCCTTCGGGAGCTAACAATGGACTTAACAATGTGCTTATTGGGGTTCCGGTTCTTCGAGAATGGATTTCTGATTTGGATTCGTTTTCATTCATGCAGCAAGGATTACAGGAACTACCGGCACTACAAACAGCTGAGACTGCAGTAATCGTGGACTCTCTAGTGAGCAGACTTAAGGTATTTGATCAAAAACTTTTAAAATTAAGAAAGTTGCAACTTGAAGTATGCTACTTTAAACAATGCCTTCAAGATAAAATAATTCCAAAAGGACTACGTAGTTCTTTTGCACCTACAGGTTTACTCGCTGATGAAGCTTTTCTATCTGATTTGAGAACTTTGTTTGACCAGCAGGGATTCAAATTATTGGAACTTATGATCAAGCACTATACGCTTCACATTTCCAGCCTCACAACAGAAATTAACGATCTGGACAATTTAATAAAAGTGGACTTAGACTTTGTTAGATATAAATACGACTATGCTCGTATTTTTAATAGCATAGATGCTTTGCTGTCAAAACTTAAAGTAAACAAAAGCAAAAAACTTAGTAGAGACAGACTAGCTTACCAACAGAACAAAGCCTATGTTAAATTAATGACTCCTCACACACAATGTGAGCCCTCCACTACTGATTCATCACCTCCTTCTAATGTCAATGACCCTGGGCTCCATCACGATTCTCACATGGATACTATCCAGGAAGAATTTGACCTGGAAGTTACTGAGGGCCCACGGTGGAGTAACAGAATTAAGGTTAGTAGCTACAACAATCACAATGCCCCTCGGTATCAGGAAGAAGGCCAACAAAACCGTAATAAAAGTTTTTTAGGACATCGCAACAACAATCGCCAGACGGGCTTCAGGAACAGACGGTGGAACAACCACCAATCCTAAACTTGGAATGTAACATAGAAACAGAGCAGAACACAGTTTTAAACATTCTTGTGAATACAAAAGGGGACTTTAAAATTTATAATTTTTCCAGTTTTACAATAGAACAAGAGTTAATTGATTTACTAGCTTTTGGTAACACTTTTGTACCCAGTTGTCACTTCAACCTGACTGACACTATAATCGATTTAAAATGTTTTACACGGAAACTAAACCTGGGTCTACTGTTTTCTGCCCCCATGCAACAAGAAGGTTATAAACTAAAGCTGCCAAGTGTATTCAATCCACCATTACATCCTGACTTGTCTCTCTTTGAGAGAGCATGCGAAATTGATTTAAGGTATCTGGAGGCAAACAGAAGGTTTTCCTTTAGACAACAGAAATACAATATCTCTAAAGGGCAAAAACACTCTTGCATGAACTCTGTAACTTACCAGTGAGGGTCTTAAAACCTGATAAAGGGGGAGGGCTGGTCATCTTTGACAACAGAGACTATACTGATAAAATGTTGCACATTTTAGACAGCCCAGCCTATACACCATCTTCCTTAAACGAGATAAATACAGTCTATTCTAGAAACAGGGGTTATTTTAGAGACTTATTTTTGGCAGGTAAAATAGACAATGATACTTACCAATTTATAGACATTACAACACCAAAGACCCCCATCATCTTTGGAATCCCCAAAATTCACAAAGACCTTCATAATCCACCCATGAGAGCCCTCATAGATGCTAGGTCTTCTATGACTCACCCATGTGCACGCCTAGTAGATACAATTCTTTCCAAATACATCAAACTAATACCTTACATTTGTAAGGATTCATGGTCCTTCCTTTCTGATATCAATAAGCTCAATTTAGATCCACTATGTAACTTTCTTACCATAGACGTGGTGGATCTCTATACCTCTATACCACATCTGGAGGCCATTGAATGGACAGCTAACATCTTGACCAATTTAGGAGCTCCTAGAAAGGAGATTGACACAGTGACAGACCTGTTAGACATTATCTTATCATCGAATTTTTTTACCTTTGACAAGCAATATTTTTTGCAAACACAAGGCATTGCAATGGGTTCACCTTGCGGCACTTCAGTGGCTAACATTTTTGTAGCCTATTGGGAAAGATGTTTTATCCTTGATAATTTAAACTACATACATCTGTTAGTTTACTACACCAGATACCTTGACGATATTTTCATCATATTTAAAGGTACAGAACAGGATGCTCTACACTTGCTTGAATACATGAATAGTACCACTCAATTTTTTAGGTTTACACACCAATTTTCCACATCTTCCATTGACTATTTGGATGTTAAATTTGAGAAAATTACAGTGGATGGGCCTGTGATTTCTTCTATACACAGAAAACCAACCTACTGTAATTCATTTCTTCACTTCTCTAGCCAACACCCATTTAAACAAAAACGTTCCATAGTCAAGGGACAACTCATTAGAGCAGTAAAGATGTGTAGTACTGAAGCCCAATTTGACATTGAATGTCAACTTCTTTTAGACATGTTTAGTAATCGAGATTACCCTGAGTCATTAATTCGTGAGCTAATGTTAGAGGTTAGGAATAAGAGAGAGAATGGCTTCTACATACCTCTTTTGAACAACAATAATAGAGGATGATCCCCTATTGAAACACTACAAGTAGATTTGGTACCTTCTTTGACTCACACTCATGACGAGATGCAGAATTACTCGTCTAGTTTTATTACAACATACAGTACAGATTCTAAACAAATTTGTTCTATCCTTTATAAGAACTGGTTTTTCATCTCCAGCAACAGTTTATTACTGGAGAAATTAGGGACGAAGCCCCTCATTGTTTATAGGAAAGGAAAAAACTTAAAGTTTTTTTTAGAGAAAAATACAAGTGCTGAGTCTTTCTCAAAACAGAAAGGGACGTTTACTTGTGGGCATTGTAACTGGTGTAGTAGTCTTAAGACAGGGAACTCTTTTCAACTCAATGGCAAAAAATACTTCATTAGTTATAAAATAAACTGTGAGACTAAGTCCATTGTGTATCTAGCCACCTGTGATAGTTGCCCTGCGTACTATGTTGGAAAAACAGACCGTAAATTTAAAGAGAGGATTTACCAGCATATGTACGCAATTAGGAAACACAAAAATGACAACGCCTTAGCAAAACATATTGATCAACACATTGGACATAAGTTTTACTTTATAGCCATTGATCATATTCCATATAACACCAGAGGTGGCCTTATATCTACCATCTTGGAAACCAGGGAGTTGGAATGGCAAATAAAACTTAATGCATTCCACTCTCCTGGTTTAAACGAAAATTGTAATATTTCCTGTCTACTTAAAATGAAAAGTTATCTTAGATAAAAAATATATAAACTGTAACATTCATTGTATACTTGATGTATCAAATTGGTGCTACCACTATAAAATTCACATACACACATACTAGGTACGTTGTTATTTTAATTTACATTTACATCAACATCATACACTAGTTTTTTAATATAGTATATCAATTACTGTAGTAATGATTTAACTGTAACATAACTACTGACAACATATATAATTTATTGTATATATTCTTTACACTTATATTTTATATATTTATACTTCACATACTTAATTTTATTATACAATACACATATATTTACTTGATTAAAATTTATAATCACTCATAATAATTTTGCATTTCACAATATTATGACATACCATTATGTTAGACATATTAATTATATAGTATAATAATAATGCTCATTACATGCGATGGGCTTTATTATAGAACTATTTGTCTGACATTTATACAATATTATGACATTCAGTCGTCCTAAAATAAAGGGCTAAACTTGAGCATTTGTGTGTATATATATTTACACTGTTTACACACAAGTACTGTTTCAGGATTATAATTGTTGCAGGATGAATTATTTACGCATCGGAGTTTACACACTTCGATTTTATATACTTCACTTTTAAAAAATCAGGCATAACGTTTTGCATGATTTTAAGTTTTCATGGTTAACTATAAGATTTTACTAGTATGCAATGTAAATTAATCTGGCAGTTTAGAATGAAAGGAAATGACGTGTACTAATTACTAATTAATTACACCTAGGTTGTATAAGTGGCGCTAACACTCAAGGTATTTTTTAATCTGATCTCTGAAGAAGCTACAGCATTTTTGGTGGCAAAAACGCTGTTTTTATACATTTTTTAACAATAATAAATTCTGCGTTAAGAATATCCTACACATCTTGGACTGCTGTGTTTTGTTGGGATCTGTGAAGCCTGCTTGTTTCGTGAGTTTGTTCTTTTGGATACAGTTTGTGCGTGATTACTTCACTTTTTATGTTTGATCTATCATGTGGTAGCTTCCTCATTCTCTTCAATGGTTTAGTAATTGCTGGAGTCCAGCATGCCAGATGCCTGGGTGTATGGCATTGTGTCTTGTTGTTATTTGTGATTGCAGACTCCAAGCACTCTTGGCTGTGTTCATGGAATGCCTGTATAACATGTTCTGCAGTGTGTCCCATATTCTGGACTTGCACAGGGCCTTTCATGGATTCCACATTGGTTTGTAGGGGTGCAAGCTATGCTTTATACATGTGTTTCACTGTGGTATTCTGGCCAGGGACTGGGTCGGGATGTGTAACTACAGTGTGATTACTCTATGGTCTGGTCTTACCAGTGAGGGATACACTTCTCATCTTGACATCCAGTACATATTTCTGATTATCACATCCAGTATGCTTACCCCTCTTCTGGAAGTGTTACATTTTGCATGTCCATTTTGTTTGATGGATTCTGGGAAATTTTCTACAAATGTGTTGGTGCTAGTATAATACAAAGAGTATAGTGACAAACTTCTCAAAAGCTGACTTCACACTTCTTCAGACTGAGATGGTATCCTTTAAGCCCACTGGGCCAGTGGAAACCACAACACACAATGGTGACTCCTTCACAAACGCTTTCTATGGACATCTCCAAGAAAGCATGGACCATGCAATCACAAATAAAACCAGGACCCTCTCCACCAAGGGAAAGTGGCCTGTCTGGTGGACCCCAGCCATAAACGAACTGTATCACAAAAGAAGGATACTAATGCAAAACAGAGCTAAATCTCCTAAAGGGAAGGCAGCTGTGATCAGCACTAGTAAAAAGCTACATTCTCTCATAAAGACATCCAAGGTCAACTTTGAGACAAAATCACCAAAGACAATAAAGATAACCACAATGCCTTCTTCAGTTATGTCAGAAACCTGGGTGGGAACCCTCAGATATGCTCAGAGTTGGTACACAACAACATAAATTTCAGTGACCCGACAGATATTGGCAACATTCTGGCAGACAGGTTCAGTGCAATTTTCTCCCTCCTCACCCCAAAAGACGATAGTTATCACAGCTGAATGTAACCTCACTGTCATCTCAGATGTCCATGTGAGAGCCACACTCAGCAAAGACAAAAACACAGCATCAATGGGACCTGATGGTATCCCCAGTTGCGTGCTACGTGAACTCCAAGAGGAGCTAAACCCGTATATAAAAATGATATTTAACCTTAGCCTTGTTACAGGATATGTACCTGAACACTGGCGTACAGCAACAGTGGTCCCACTCCACAAAGGAGATGCCTCCACAGACCCTGGGAACTACCACAACACAAGCTTAATCAGCCTTGTCTGCAAAGCTATGGAAAGAGTCATTATGGAGCTCTTAAACAGAGACATTGGTGACCTACAGACTCTTGATCCCACCCAGTTCAGCTTTGTAAAGGGCAGATCCTGCCTTTTGAACCTAGTTGACTATTTTGAAACTGTCAGTAGGGCCATTGATGAGGGCTAAGCGGTCCACACAGCCTACCTGCACTTGGCTAAGGCCTTTGACACAATACCCCACTCAGGCATCATAGACAAGCTCAACAGCTGAAATATAAATCCATATGTCACAGGATAGGTTTCAAAATGGCTAAAAAACAGAACCCATAAAGTCGACATTGCACGTGCCTTGTCAGATTCAAAGCCAGTCACAAGTGGTGTCCCACAGGGATCTGTCCTGGGACCCCTCTTATTTGGCATTTACTTTTCAGATGTGAAAGCAAACATAGGAGGGTTGTGGCTGACACAGTTTGCAGATGACTGCAACCTAGGCACCATAGTGAATACATCAGCTGGCACACACATCCTACAGAATGCCCTCACAAAAACAGATAGCTGGTGCCGGAATCATGGCCTGAAACTGAATGCAACTGATGTGTAGTCATCCCCTTTGGGAGGAACAAAGTACCCACAAATTAACACATAGACAGCAACCCACTGAGCACAGAAAAATAATCAGACACCTGGGGACCCATGTAGATAGTGACCTCTCGTTTGACACCCATGTTGCCAAAGTGGTTAGAAAGACTTTCTATCTTGCCCACCTTATCATGAAGGGTTTTCCATCCAGATCAAAGGAGGTCATTGTACCCTATACTTCTCCCTTATCAGGCCCATGATTGAATACAAAGCCCCAGTTGGTATGTACCTCACCCAGCACTTGCAACAGCTGGAGAGACCCCAAAGTACCTTACCAAGAGGATCAAGGGTCTACAACACATGTCATATGCTTCCAGACTAAAGAAAATCCAGCTCTATTCAGTAGCATACCGCCTACTTACAGGTGACCTATGCCTGACATACAAGACCATGTCCAATCAGGATTTGGTGGACATGCTCCACTGCAAGCAATCCAAATCCACCAGAACCATGAGAGCTAAAGATTTGAACCTCAGCACATACATGTATAGGACATGCTGGAGGGACAGATTCATAACTCAGAGGCTTCTCACACTTTAGCACAGAATCCCAGTTCATGTTAGACAGAGTCCCTCACTGACTCTCTTCAAGAGAAATCTGGACAAGTGGATGTGAGATTGTAGGTTTACCCCAGGGGTCCTCCCTGTGTCACTACTAGACAGAGGCACAGTCAATTAATTCGATTAAGTAAAGGGGTCATAATGTGTCACTACTAAGTCAGCGGTACAATATTCAGAATCTATTCTGTACACTTATTACCACTATAAGGGGTGGCAATAGCCACATCACTATGGCTAGGCTTATAAATGCACTAGGGCAGATAGCCTAGTAGTAAACTATGAAACTATGAAACTATGGTGTATGTGTAGGTATTTTCAGTCAAGCAATATAATGTGGTTTGGGGGGCTTGATATCTTCATGTATTCCAACATAGGCCTGGTGCAGTTCCTGCTATTAGGACAGTGGTCTGCAGCAAGCTATATAGTGGTAGGCAGTTTTAGCCATTGGTATTTGACCATGGCTAATCCATGCTGCTTCTTGTTGTGGTACCAACATGGGGTGTGGTTATCCATGACATTTATTGCTAGTCACCCTCGTTTTGTAGCTTGTTCCATGTTTTGCAGCTGTACATCACTGTATGAGGTGTGACCTGGTAGTGTTAGGGTGCTGATGTGGGCTTTGACCCAGTTTTCTATTACAGCACTGATATCTACATTCTCTATACTGTTTGTGTTTACACTGCACGCATCTTGCTGTTTATACTTCTGGCATTGGGTAGCATTACATCTAGGTTCCTATCCCTTGTGGTACCTATGAAGGTGGGTTTGTGTTTTTGTGGTTCATGATTGGTGAGGGTGGATGTTAGTCAGGGTCCTCAGATGTGCATATGGTACATGGTGTTACATTACTTAACACATGGCATTCATGCCTCAGGTGGTGCTGCAGGGCTGCCTCTGTCGGATGAACATACTACACTCCCTGTGCATGTTTGGAAGCAGGTTGTGTCATGTTAGGCATCCCTGTTACTATATGAGTGAGTCGGAGAGGGTATCAGTCCCAGTGTTCCTACTGAGCCAGTGTATGTGCTATGCGTTGCCTCTTTGCCAAGGCCAGGGCATACTGGGCACGCCTCCTTCTGCCTACTGGGGCAAGGTCAGGTTGTTCCTCCTCCGAGTCACCCTCTGCCTGTGGTGGCCTTGGCAATGGTGGGTATGTTTGGCTCCAGCCCTATGCTGGTCCTGCTGCAGCTGTTTCCGCAGGATCATATTATGTAGCATAGCACATATCATGATCATTTGGGTACATGTAGTTATTGTGTACTGCAAGGCTCCACCAGATGTGTCCAGACACCGAACCGTGACTTGAGCAGCCCAAACACACGCCTATGACATTACGTGTTTGTGCTGTGCCTCATTATGGCTTCCTGTTCAGGTGTGCATTTCTGATGGGTGTCATCAGCCACGGCTCAAGTGCATAACCTACATCCCCCACTAGGTGTCCGTGTGGGAAGTCCCCACTGGCAAATGATTGGTACAGCTGCGTCAGATGCCAGATGTGGGAATCGTGGTAGCTCCCAGGGCAGCCAGCACACACATTCATTATTATGCCCTGGGCATCACGCATGACCTGGCAGTTGATGGAGGGGAATCCCTTGCGGTTAATATAGGCTCTACCCCGCTCACCGGCTGGTGCTTTGATGCGTATGTGCGTGCAGTCTATTGCACCCAGTACCTCAGGGTATCCTGCTATTTGCTGGAAGAGACACATATTGCTGGCCACAACCTCACGGGCATTAGAGAAATATACATGATCACTGACATGTGCTGACATGGCATCCAGGAACTGGTGCAGTACCCTGGAGGCTGATGCCTGTGATATCCCCATCATATCACCAGTTGGTCTCTGGAAGGTACCTGTTGCTAGTATTCTTAGGCCAACACATACCTTGGTTTCCACTGGGATGGGTTCCCCTCTGTTGGTTCTGTGTGTGAGACGTGGCTTGCACAGCTCAACAATTTTCTGCAGAAGGTCTCTGTCCACTCTGTAGCGCTCTACTATCTCCAGCTCATGTAACCCATGGTAGGTGACCCTGGGCCTATATACTCTTCGCCTTCTCCTCACTCTGGGTTGTCTGTCAGCATCTGCATTGTCACCACCCTCAGCAATTCACCTATGCCTGATTATAACAGCTATGGCAGTCCCTAGCATTTCTGCTCTGAGTTCAGCTTTTTCAGTTTTCATTTCTGATAGCTTACTCCTTTCTTGCAGTATCTCTTGAGAGAAACACCCTGCACTGCTGTTTGCAGTGTTTTAAGTGCTGGGTTGGGCTTCTAGTCTGCCTGTGTAATTGCCTGCTTCTAATTGTTATCACCAATTAACTCCAGCAGTATTCTCTGACAGCTTTCTTGTAATCTGGTTGTTTCCTTTTTCCTCTCTGTTTCCTCAGGGGCAGCAATGTGCACACCAGCATAAGCACGCTCACAGTGACTTAAACGCGTGCACACATACTTACACGGTTTGGACTTGGCTGATTCATGGTAAAACGCGCGCACACAGCCTTTTACATCAGGCAACAGGCTTCCTGATGTTTACATTGCCTTACACACGTGCACGCCCATGCAAACCATTTTAAACAGTTTGCGACACGCTCCCACATGGTGAACCTGCCTTACACGCGCACACACGCGCGCATGTACGTATATCAAGAAATTTTGAGTGTAGGGATAGTGTACACCCTCTATTTCTTGACTTTTCTAGTGTTCTGTTGGGACACACCTCTCTCCCTGATGTCTGTCTGTCATCTGTCATGTTACACTGCTCTCCAATGTGATACATTTACTTCTATCATTCCCCCCCGTGATGTCACCTACCTCTTACTCTATTCCTCCCCCTTCTGTAACTCTTACACTACTCGAAAAGTGCTCATTAGCTATGTGGCAGTGTGATTCAGTATTGTAACCCTCATTTACATAGGATTGCCTAGTAATGTTTAGTTACATCTCTTACACTGAGCTTCCCCCCCTTGGCAACCACTACACGGTGGCCATATTGTTTTTGGTCTGCTAGTCCCTGCATTGTCATTCCATGTACTACATAAAACCCACAATTGTGGGCTTATAAGCTTCGGTTTTCACTTTTAGGCAGCACACCCTGTTTGCACGGGTGTGCGCTGCAGTTAAACATCGAAATCCCCCGAAAAAAAAAATGTTATTTTAAATAATTTTGCAACATTTTTAATGCCAATGGCCACATATTTGGCCATTGGCATGCTAGATGACACATATGCAACCTTTATTTGGAGCTGACATAGCTCCGTTGTAAATTTTGCAGAAATGTACTCAGTTGTCAGCTGAGTACTTTTCAGTAACTAAACGTCCGTTACACGGACTGGTTTGGGCTTCCTGGATCGCTCAAATACCTCATTTGGATATCTTTGTGCTGCAAATGCGGTATTGAGTATTTCAGAATTGTCCGTGTAAGAGACGTTTTAGCTAGTCTCTTACACGGAGGTTTGGGCTGTTCCTGGATCGTGAGGCTTACACGGAGGCTTACACTACTCTTAAACTCCGTGTAAGCCTTCGTGAATCCTGCCCTATATCTTTGTTGAATCTTTGAGAGATTTGGAAGACTGTATGGTTTTAGAATCAGTTCTTTGTTTCTTTTTCCTTACATCAGACCAAGTATTTTTCTCTGGGGATCTTTTCAAATTGGTCGAAACAGACCAGTCTATTTCTTCAGGAATTGTGATGATACTGTTATTCTTGATGAATGTGGAAGCTTCTTAGATGTTGTTAAAAGTTTTCAAATCATTTGAGTAAAGAATTCTGATTTTAGCAGGGTAAACCATTTGCACTTTTATTTTATTTTGCTTGAGAAGTTTCACTAATGGCCATGTTTTTTTTCCTTAATACTAACACTTTTGCAGAATAGTTATTGTCAAATCTAATCTGACTCTGTTTATATATAATGGGACTTTTCCTTCAGGCTGATTTTAGTATGGGCTCCTTATCCAAAAAAGAGAGGAAACTTTACCACAATTGATCTTGGTAGTGTATTTGGAGAAGAGGGGATATATTTTCCTATGGCTCTGTGAGCTCTCTCTATTCCATTTGATAGTCCCTCTTTTAAATCAAGCACTTCAGGAAACCAGGAGTCCAAAAGGTGATGATGTCTTCATCCTCAGATTTTTCTGGAAGACCAAATATTCTTATATTAGTTCTCCTCTCTGTTCCCTAAATCATCTACTTTGTTGATTAGCCAATTATTTTGATGTAGCAAGAATTCTGTCTGATTTTTCCTCTTCTTGAGCCTCCCATCTATGTCATTTAGTAATTACTCCATATCAAGTAGTTTATTTTGTTGCTGCTGTAATATTTCTTTTAGTACATCTGTTTGCTTTTGGCAGTTTTCTTTGAGACTTTCCAAGTTATCAGTAAATCTATTCATTTTCAACGACAATTCCTGTAATGTGGAAGACATCAGCTGAATCTCTTTCTTCAGAGTAGTTTCTGAGTGAGAATTCTTTGAGCTGGCCATTACCAAACAGTTAAAATGTTCTACAGTGTATTTGACAGGAAAAACTCGATAAAATTTCTAGAAATTTGATAGAGTTGTAATTCTTAAGTTCCTTGATGTTATTTTACTATTTTTAGTTAAAGAAAATAAATGTTACCTGTTTTCTAGTACTGTTTTATGGAGCTCTAAAAGATGCTGCCTATCTGCTATCTAGATGTTTTTCTTTTCTCTTGAAACCTGCCTTGCTCAAAATTTACATCCTATGAAAATTCTCATTTCACCTTACCTCATTTTTCCTATGCTATCCCTATGAAATTATTCTCTAATGTTAAGTTTACACTTGTTAAGTTTATCTGGTACCCCAAATCTACTCACATTGCATATAACAAACAATTGTACCAAAAATCAAAAGGAATTAGGATTACCTGATTCTTTTTTAGATTATCTGATTATTAATGACACTAAATGATTAAGAATTCTCAGTTACTCACTAACATTTAATATCAGAAAACCTGTATGGATTAAAATCTGGTATAAACACTTGCTATCTTACAAATGGACTTTGTTACATAAACTCTATTACTGTCAAATAAATAACAGGGTCTATGTCAAATAAAGGGATGCTTGAAATGTCCTGTCATATGGTTGAGACCATATGATCGACATTTCAAGTGTTAAGGTTGACTTTAACGGCGCCATAAGCGTAAGTAAGAATGGGAGAATTCCCTTTTTCTGCACGATGTCCACCGGCGTGTGTCCTGAAGGCCCCGAATCTCCAGGTTGATATATTTAAGTAGGGGGTGTGGGGTGTTCAGGGGCTTGCTCTGCTCGCACCTGTTAAGGTATGTTTTTCTTTTTTTTTTTTAATTATTATATATTCACTTTCAAATATCACCATATGGTCTCAAACATATGGTATTCGACATTTTGAAAATTTGAATATATAACATAGACATATATATATATATATATATATATATATAGTTCCCTATCCAAGCCTGAAACACTATAAGCCTGAAAATCAAATACCTGAAACCAAAAGCCTGAAAATTCAAAATCCCAAAAACCCAAAATCCTGAAACTCAAAATCCTGAAAACACAAATAATGCTAATATGTCACTATAAAGACACTAATATCTACCACTGATGGATGCAGAATGAAGAATGACCACTGAGTTGTAACTCACTTGTTGCTTCGATTCGGTAGTGTAGATATTTGCTTGAGGCCACTAGCCACTGGTGGACAATCAAAACCATATGAAAATGTCAAACAATGCAACACATCTCTTGAGGAAGTTTTTGGGGTCTGACGATACCACCCTGGGGCACACAAGACTGAAACTTGACAATAACCTTGTTATGTAGTCCCCATGGAAGCAAGCAGTGATATCCTCACTGAGTGCTGCAGAGAAAACTGATTCCCCTCTAATAATAGTAACCCCACTACTTCACCTTGTCAACACCCCCCCAACATTTTGAGCAAAGCCAACCTGTATACAAACTTTTAGAAAAATTACTGACTTTTTTGTACTAGAGGTAATGGATTCCCAAACTTAGCCAGAAATAAAACAGTTAATCAGGTAGCAGCTTTACCTACAAACTAGACCTCTTTCATATAAGCTGTGGACTTTTCTGAGATAATTAAATTGTGCTCTGGCAGTCACAAAAGTAAGAAACGTGGCCAGACAGTTTCTTTGCATACCATTTGTATAGTTCAACTCCAAGAGCACAGGAACCATAGGGGCCAGGGCCTCACTTTTCACAGTCTCATGGGAGTGTGACCTTTTTC
>NW_025050649.1:0-12407 GCF_019279795.1 Protopterus annectens
TTGTTGTGGAGTGACCTGAGTGCGTTTGTTATGTGTCTGATTCTGGCGTCTGATAGACAGCTGGCTGTTAACTTCTCCTTATTCAACCTAGTGAGAGGGACAACTTTAGCATTTCTTGTGTACAACTCTAAGCTGTTTCCAAGCCTTTCATGTATGACAATATTTATCACTTCCTGTGCAATGTTCATATGCCTGTTATGTCAATGAATTGCAAAGATGTTCTTCATCTCACATTGCTGCAGTCCTTACACTTGGGTAATCCGCTGTCCTCGGTCGGCCCGAATATCAAAGTATTAGGCTGACGTCGGGTCAAGCATTGGCGCTTAAGTCTGACATCAGGACGTCCGGGTACAAATCGCATGACGACGTCATATCCTCAGTCTTTTTTTGCCGCATGGTCCGATGCAGAAGCAAGCGTTACAGAATTGCCGTTGGTCAGTTCACAGAATTTTTCTTCGAATTCGGAGTTTCAGACCCGAGTCAAAGTTGGCTAAGTACCCGCTGGGGGAATATTTCTTAGTTTTTCTTGCCTCAGTGGTTTTACGGATGTCAGAAAAAGAGTGAATAACTGTATTTCTTGTGGGAAGCTTGAGATGCCGCGATAGAGATTATCATACTTTGTGTATTCCTTGTTTGGGACCTGAGCACGGCGTTGTTGGGTGTAAGCTTTTGTGCTAGGTTCAATAAGCACTATTAGCGCAGGTTAGATTGTGCCAGGTTGGTCTTGAGAGCGGTGCAATTATAATATGCCGTTGGATGCTGCGGCATACCTGCTTCTTCAAGAAGCACAAAGACAAAGCAGCTAAACCCAGACTTGGAGTCATCCGTGCGGACGCCCGGTTCTTTAGTGGAGTCAGTGGAACCGGGTTCCCGCCGGAGGCCTCTCTGGAGTCCCAGGGGGAGCCTTTGATATTGCAGGATGTGGCTTCTCAGGAGGCAGGTCAGGCTGAAGGGGCTTCTCAGGTTACTGTACTCCCCTCCCTTCCTAGGGTGGTTAGGCCCTCTCCTTCTGTTTCCAAGGCTTCTCCCAGAGGCAGGCCAGGGTTAGCTTCTGTTGGGGTCACTCCTAGTTCTTCAGGATCTGTGCCTAAGAAGCACATGCTTAAAATGGCAGAAGATTTAATTACCTTGATTAGGGGTTCTTTGCCCCCTCCTGACAAGAGGCCTAGGGTGGAACCAGAGTTGGGTTCTTTTGAGCAGGCTTCAGATGTGTCAGAGTCTTCGGCTGAAGACTTGCAGGAGTATTCTCCTTATTCTGATTCTGATGTGGATGATTCTACTCCTTCTGCTTCTCCTCCAGAGGATTTTTCTTTTTCAGAGACTCTTCATTCCATGAGGGAGCATTTTAAGTGGGAAGGTCAGGACTTCTCTGATTCCAGGAAAAGGCTTAGGGAATTTTTGCTTTTGCCCCAGCATAGGCCTTTAGCTATACCACCTGTTCTGGATGTAGTGGAAGATGTGTTTGCAGAGGCTTCTCTTAATCCTGATTCTTTGCCTCCTGCTCCTGTTAAGCCTGACAGGTATTACAGGGTGCCTGAGGCTCATAAATATCTTTATAAGAGTCCTAGGGCGGACCCAGAAACTGTTACTCAGGGACCTAAGGGTGTTAAGGCCTCTGTGGTAAAAAATCCGGTTCCTCCAGATAAAGAGGCCAGAGTTTTGGATAGATGGGGAAAGAAAGTCTATACTTCCTCCACCTTAGCTATGAGGGCTTTGAATTGCCAGTTTCATATGTTGAAATATCAAAATTATCTTCTTTCTCAGTTGAAATCTAAGGTAGATGCTCTGGCGGAAGGTATTGAGTGTAAAGAATTACAGGATTTGGTGCATGTCTCTGAACAGGTGGGCAAGCATTCGTTGCAATGTGGTTTTGATGCTGTACAGGCCTCGTCTAGGGTGGCTGCCACTGGGTCAGTAGGCACGCCTGGCTGAGGGATCAGAATTTATCTGACCATGTTAAGACAAGGATTTTGGATGCTCCTTTGCAGTCTGATGTGTTGTTTGGTGCACCGGTGGAGTCAGTCTTGAAGAAAATGGAAGACAAAGCTAAGTCTCTGCAGGCTGTTAAAGATTTTTTGCAAGTTCAGCCTCCGAAATTTAGTAGGAATTGGCCTACTAAGGGGTGGACGTACCCTTCTTATGATCAGTCTAGGGGTAGATCTAGACGTGGTAGAGGCAGAGCACAGAGCTCCTTCAGGCCTAGAACAGGGAGTTCACCTGCACAATCTTCTGGTGAGGGAAGGGGTCAGTCCTTTTGTAAACAGGCCCAATGACCTACCTTTTCAGTTGCCAGATCCTTCTTGCCTGGCAGCACCTTTGGGAGGAAGGTTGGCACTCTTCAAGGAAAATTGGAGTCTGGTTACCCAAGACAGATGGGTATTATATATCATACACCAAGGTTACAGGTTTTATTTCCATACCTTGCCTCCTTTCAAAGGCATGCCGGACGTTCCTCCTCAGCAAAGACTAGAAGCTCACAAACAAATTTCTCTGTTGCTTCAATTAGGAGCCATTCAACCGGTCCCTCTGCCAGAAGTGGGCCTAGGATTTTATTCTCGCCTGTTCCTAGTACCAAAAAAGGGGAACACGTGGAGGCCAATTTTGGATTTATCTATCCTCAACACTTATTTGGACATTCCCAAGTTCAAAATGTTGACTTTACAACAGCTTTTATCTCTGCTGGGCAAAGACCACTGGATGGTGACTCTGGATCTCAAAAGCTTACCTGCATGTTCCTATCAGGCTAAGCTGCAGGAAGTATCTGCGTTTTGGGCTGGGACTTCTCATTATCAGTTCTCTGCATTGCCCTTTGGCTTATCTACTACCAGAGTGTTCACAAAAGTTCTGGCTCCAGTGATCGCTTTCTTCACGCTAAAAGGGATACACATCTATCCTTATTTGGACGATTGCCTGATTCTGGCCCAAGGAAGGGCCGAACTTCTTCATCATTTACAGTATGTGGTAGCAGTGCTAAGATGCCTGGGGTATTCTGTGAACGAAATAAAGTCCAGTCTAGTACCCTCTCAGGACATGTGCTTTCTGGGTGTGAGACTGAATACAGCATCCCAGATGGCCTTTTTGACCCCGGACAAACAAAAGAATCTTTCTGTACTTCCGTCAGTTGTCTCATCAGTCCAGGCTGACTGCAAGGACAGTCCTTCAAGCCTTGGGGTTCATGGCATCTTGTATTCTAGTGCTTCCCAATGCCAGACTGCATATGACCAAGCTGCAATGGTATCTGAGAAATGTATGGACACAGCACTGCTAAGATATGGACACTGTCATTCAGATAATACCTTGCATTCAAAAGGAATTTTGTGGTGGGCTCAGGAATGTCACCTAAACAAGGGACTCTCTGTGACCCGCCAGAGGCGAGTCAGATTCGCGACAGATGCCTCAGACAAAGCTTAGGGAGCTCATCTAAATGGAAAATGGGTACAAGACACGTGGCCTGCCAGACTTCAGCATCTACATATCAACTTGAAGGAGATGTTGGCAGTCCAATTTGCATTAACAGCTTTCAAAGATTTACTCCTTCCAGGACAGGTGTTGGTTCTAACAGACAACACAACTGTCATGTGGTACATCAACAAGCAAGGGGGGACACATTCTTATCCTCTATGCAGGCAAGCAATGATTTTGTGGGAGACTGCTCTCAATTTACAGCTGCATCTTCAAGCAAGGTTTCTGCCGGGAGCACAGAACTCCTTAGCAGATGTGTTAAGAAGAATTATGGATCCCCACGAGTGGAAATTGGATCCTCATGTGTTTCAGAAATTGACAGTGTTATGGGGGAACTCCAGACATAGATCTGTTCGCTTCTCCACTGAACCACCAGCTGCCAAAGTTTTGCACAAAAAGGTTTTTATCCAACAGCTTGGAAAGTGGATGCTCTTTCTTTCAATTGGAGCAAGCTTCATGTGTATGCCTTTCCACCTCTGCCTCTCCTCCCAAAGGTACTCCTAAAGGTCAGACAGGACAAGCCAAAGATGATCCTAATAGCTCCGGATTGGCCTCGACAGCACTGGTACCCATTACTGAGAAGTCTGGTACGGGAACCTCCATGGCCTTTGCCTTCGATTCCACACCTACTGTCTCAGGAAGCGGGTCATTTACTCAATGTCAAGCTCCACTCTCTTCACCTAACAGCCTGGCATATTCTATTTTAAACCCTGGAGGGTCTCAGCTTCCACAGCAAGTTTTGAATGTTATTTTGGAGGCCAGAAGGCCTAGTACAAGGAAAGTGTACGCAGATAAATGGAAGAGATTTTTATTTTGGAGTACAGCAAAGGAATTTGATGTTTCTAAACCTAATTTAAGTGTGGCCCTTCAATATCTTGCCGAGTTACTGGACAAAGGTTTGTCCTTCTCTTCCATTAAGGTTCATGCTGCAGCGATTTCGGCACATTATGACTGTGTCCCACCTTTGTTTTCTCATCCTTTGTTTAAGCAATCCCTTAGAGGGGCAAAGAATTTAAGACCCCCGAGAGCCCTACTCCTGCTTGGGATCTCAATTTTGTGTTGGAGAAACTTACTCTACAACCTTTGAAACTGCAGCTACTGTTGAGTTGAAATATTTATCCCTGAAGACTGCTTTTGTTGGCCATTACCTCTGCAAGAAGGGTTTCTGAATTACAGGCCCTTATGGCAGTTGAGCCTTTCTTAATTTTCCATAAGGATAGAGTATCTTTAGCATTAACCCTTCCTTTATGCCTAAAGTGGTTTCTAGTGTGGCTTTAAACCAAACTATTCATTTGCCTACTTTTTATGCAAACCCCCAAAATAAAGGGGAAAAGATTTTGCACACTTTGGATATACACAGACAGTTGCGATATTATTTGAGCAGAACTAAAGGGTTCAGGCAGTCTCAGCAATTATTTGTTTCTTTTGCTTTGGGTTCTCAGGGCAAACCTGTGTCAAAACAAACTATTTCTAAGTGGATTGGGTTTTGTATTGCTTTCTGTTATTCCCATCATGGTAAGGAGATTCCAGCTGGGATTAGGCCTCATTCCACTAGGGCTACTGCCACTTCTACAGCCTTTTTAAGGGGGGTGGCAACTAAAGATATTTTGGAGGCAGCTACTTGGAGTTCAGTGCATACTTTCTCTAAGCATTACCACCTTCCTTTACTCTAAATCTAGGGCTGGTTTGCTACTGCAATTTTGCAGGGCATTTTGACCCCTCCTGCTTTATAGCTTTGCCATCCTCCTTACCTCTGCTTTGGGATTCTACCCAAGTGTAAGGACTGCAGCAATGTGAGATGAAGAACATAGTACAGTTTTGTACCTACCATAAATGTAGATGTTCGAAGATCTACATTGTTGCAGTCCAATTTTCCTCCTTCCCCTCTATAGTTAGAGGCAGTTGTGTGGTTTTGGGTTATGAATTCTGTGGATATTGTATATATTGTACATAGGTTTAGTGCTAGGGTGGTTGGCTGTTTTTTGTTGTCTTTTGGTTTTGACCTTTCTTTTAGGGCCTTCTGACATCTGGGGCAAGAAAAGACTGAGGATATGACGTCGGTCATGCGCATTTGTACCCTGACGTCCTGATGTCAGACTTAAGCGCCTTGACCGACGTCAGCCTAATACTTTGATATTCGGGAACCGAGGACAGCGGATTACCCAAGTGTAAGGACTGCAGCAATGTAGATCTTCGAACATCTACATTTATGGTAGGTACAAAACTGTACTTTTACATGATTAATTTTTAGTTAATCCCTACTGTTGAAAAAGTGGGGGCGTGTTTAATAACTTTCTGCCATAATCACTTTCCTTATATGTTTCAACATATCTTTATTATATTGTCTGGCAGTTAAATCTTTAAGTCATCCATTTGTTTAATGTTTCATCATTGTTGTTAAACTTAGAGGAATGTAACATTTGTTTCTTTACTTTGTTCTTAAACGTCAAAGGTGGGTGCATACTAGTGTTTGTGTATTTTTCTTCACCTCCTTTTATATATTTTAGTATTTAACTCCTTTAACTCTCATTAATTAAAACAAGTATCTAAACAATTGATTTACTTTTCTGACATACTCACCTAAAATTTAAAATATTCAGTTTAGTTAGATGTTTAACAAAATTACTAATTTAGCAATGGTAATAACTTTTCATCTCTATGGTACCTAAGAAGACTTTTTGTCAGGAGCAAAATGGTGGGATTTGTGGAACCCAAGCTTTTTCCCTGGTTTCTAGAAGTAGGTCCTTTGATGGGTTGAAAACTGAATCCCTATGGCAAGATTTTGCATCTTGCTCACTTCTTTTTCACGTTGAGCCCAAAAAGGGTAGAAACATTGTAAGGGGGGGGGGGGGGCATCGATAAAGGATGTTTTAAAGTGCTGCTCAAAGTACACAGGTGCATCCAGGCATGCTGCCTAACAGTTTTTTCAATGCCCATTGCATGCTTGACATGCCCTTTGCAGTGTTAGAAATGAGGCAAATTGACACTTTTGATAGGGGTAGAATGGTAGCCAACTGTGTGTTGATTCAGAAGCTTCCTTAGTCAAATCCCTCTGAAAACATGTAACATGAAGCAAATCATTTGGTACCTTGCGAGTGAAGGTCGTTGAAACATAAACCTGCTTCCCAAATCTGACCAACCCCATGGATTCCCTGTTAGTGGAATGGACAGCGGAGCTCTATTCAGCTCAGGAAGACCCCCAGCTGGCTCTGGGTCCTGAAGAACTTCCTCATAGTTCTGTCCATGAAATTAATTGAAGACCACACCAGTTTGAGGAAGAAGACATAGAAGAGGGGCCCCATGTCTTCTAGAAGTGTCCATCTTGGAGAAAAGGAGATTGGTGCCTTAGGGAGAATGGCTCCGGAGAGAAGCACTGTTCCAGTAAAGGAAGAGTGCTGGATCTAATGATGCTGATCGGGCCCGAGACAGTGACAGAATCCGATTTTCTTAGAATCTTAGGGGCCAGACACAAGGAACTTGTACAGACTACCGAACTTTTCTTAGAATCCTTGACTGTTTCTTTATCCTTGTCTCTGGAGTTGTCTGTACTCTTCTCACCTTAGGTTTGTCCCAAGGTCAACTTTCCTGAAGGGAAAGAAGATGAAGCAAAATGCAGGAGGGAAAGTTCCCCCACTGCGGATGAAAGAAATCTCAAAGTAGTACTTTGATGTGCTTCGTGTTTCACTGTTGCAGTCATTACATTTGGGTAATCCTGCTGGCAGGTTGCCCTCAGTCGGCCTGAATTCCAAAGTCTTGGGTCCCGTGGGTTGCTGTCACCCTTCCTGACGCTGTGGTCGCCAGGGTATAAAAGATGCAGCTGACGCCATTCTCTTCAGTCTTTCTTGCCGCGCGGTGCTTGAAGCAGAAGCAGTTCGCCAGTGCCGGTCAGCCGACTCCTGAGATTTTCGTGTTCGAGTTTCAGATCCAAAGTTTTCATTAAAAGCTACGTACCCCATTGGGGAAACATTATTCTTGCTCCAGACTGATGTCAGAAAAAGTAAATAATTGTATTTCTTGTGGAAGCAAATACCTCATAAGGATTTTCATTCTTACTGTATTCCTTGCCTAGGCCCTGACCACGATGTTTCAAGTTGTCGGTTTTGTGCTAGATTTAACCAGCGCACTCACTATTAAGCATCAGTACGATTTTGCACTTAAGCTATTTTGGATGCAGATTTAATTATACAATGTCGTCGGATAGCCATCCGACTACCGGAGTTTTCAAAAAGCGCAAAGAAAAGGAAAAAGACAGGCAACCGTGGTCCAAAACAGACGACAAAACTTCTCCTAAGCCAGTCACCGGGTCTCAGTGAGGCACTTTCACAGCCCCTAACGCCCGCTACTTTAGAGTCGCAGGCCACTACCGATTCCCACGTGAAGTTGGTCAGGCCGCTGGATACTTAAGGTATTGGAGCCTCTGAGACTATTCCCTCAGATGGGTCCGGAGCCGCTGAGCAGGCATCGGCTTCTGAGGGTATATTCAGACCTAAACAATTATACATTAAACAGACTTCAGCTTCAAAGGCAAAGACTAAAGCACCTTTAAAAACAAAGAAACAAATTCACCAGCCACATGGACAGGCCTCCATGCCCAAAAAACAGATGCTCAAAATGGCCGAAGACTTAATTACCTTGATCAGGGGTTCCCATCCCCCTCCTGGTAAGAGGCCTAGGCAAAAGACAGACTATGAATCTTCTGATCATCAATATTCTCCCCCCCCCCCCCCCCCTCTATGAGGATTCTGATGCTGAAGAATCTATTCCTTCAGCTTCTCCTCCTGAGGACTATTCCTTTGGGGAAACCTTGTATACCATGAGGGAGCATTTCCACTGGGAGAGCCAAGATTTTTCAGAATCTAAGAGGCTCAGGGATTTCCTTCTACTACCTCAACACAGGCCTCTAGCTATTCCACCTGTGTTAGACATTGTAGATGATGTGTTTTCAGAGTCTAGTCTGACCCCTGACTTCTTACCTCCAACTCCTGTTAAGCCTGACAGATACTACAGTGTTCCTGACTCTCATAAATTCCTTTTCAAAAACCCTGCTGCAGACCCAGAAACTATTTCTCAGGGTCCCAAAGGGGTTAAGGCTTCCACTGCAAAAAACCCTACCCCCTCTGACAGAGATTCTAGGGCACTAGGAATTTTTAACTGAAGTTATTCTGCTCTTCAGTAACTTGAACTGAAGCTAGTGTTGGCTGAATCTTGTTATTTGCTAGTAATTACAGGTGTGGGGGTAGCCACATTCTTTGATTTCCTGTCCTTGCATATTTAAACTGGTGCATGTGAAATAATTCCTGCTTTAAAACTTCAGCTTGGCCAGCTAAGAACTTGGTTATATTCAACTGGACGTATAAGAGAATTTAAGTACTTTATCTGCACTTTTTTTTTTTTTTTAAAAATACAGTATTTAATTTGAGTGTTGAAGGAATTTTTAACTGAAGTTATTCTGCTCTTCAGTAACTTGAACTGAAGCTAGTGTTGGCTGAATCTTGTTATTTGCTAGTAATTACAGGTGTGGGGGTAGCCACATTCTTTGATTTCCTGTCCTTGCATATTTAAACTGGTGCATGTGAAATAATTCCTGCTTTAAAACTTCAGCTTGGCCAGCTAAGAACTTGGTTATATTCAACTGGACGTATAAGAGAATTTAAGTACCTTTCTGCACTTTTTTTTAAAAATACACTATTTAATTTGAGTGTTGAAGGAATTTTAACTGAAGTTATTCTGCTCTTCAGTAACTTGAACTGAAGCTAGTGTTGGCTGAATCTTGTTATTTGCTAGTAATTACAGGTGTGGCTACCCACATTCTTTGATTTCCTGTCCTTGCATATTTAAACTGGTGCATGTGAAATAATTCCTGCTTAAAACTTCAGCTTGCCAGCTAAGAACTTGTTATATTCAACTGGACGATAAGAGAATTTAAGTACCTTTATCTAAACTTTTTTAAAAATACAGTATTTAATTTGAGTGTTGAAGGAATTTTTAACTGAAGTTATTCTGCTTAGTGGCATTGAAACTGCCCGCCCCTCAGCCTGCCTCTGGGCCCATCTCATTTGCTCACTCAACTGAGTGCAGTGAGATCATATTCTGATTTCAGGCACTCCTACTGTGTACAAAGAGAGCATCTGGGAAATAGAAAAAAAATAAATAAATAAGCTTATTTCCTGCCTTTCTTGTTAAGTGGTACAGACTATTTGTAGGCTTCTGAGCCCCCAAGCCCTTCTGTGTTTGAGTGAAGCGTCCTAGCTTGTTTTTTTTTTTCTTATAACTAGCCAGTTTTCTAGTTTCAGCACTCAAATCTGTTTCTTTGATCTCAGCACTTGTTCAGAAGAAAAAAAAAAAAAATTTCATCTGCTTTTACTGTACTTGTGTTTTTACCTACTTCTTTTTACTTTTGCATCATCTTAAAATACTCAATTGTATTTATTACTGCTTGGTAACTCATTCTAAGCCTTTTGGTTTAAACACTTGGGCTTCGGACCAGTTAGTTGTTTTGCACTGAGAGGGTTTGTGGTCTGCACTGTTCTGGCAGAACAGGTAGCTTACATCCTTCTAGGTTGAGAACTGCTGATTGAGGGCTCAGTGTCTGTTATTCTAAAAGTGTATTAATTCTGGTTTAAGCACTTGGGCTTTCGCCAGTTATTTTACATTAAGAGGGTTCGTGGTCTGCACTTTTGTGGGAGAGAGGCTGGACTCTGCCCTTCTGAGCTGGGAATTTCTGGTTAAAGGCTTATAGTGCATGCATATCTGAACTGTTTCTTACTGAAGTTGGTGCGCCTTGTTTGCTGTGGCATAGACTGGATTCGACCTGCTGGATCTAGCTTTGTTTGTGTAACTTGAGCACCAATCCAGACATTCTCTAAAGTATTCAATGGTATTTATTACTGCTTGGTTGTAACTTGATTAAAGTGTAGCTATCATTCAAGTCTTTTTGGATTAAGCACTTGGGCTTCATACCAGTTGTTTTACATTAGGAAGGTTTGTGGCAAGCACTGTGGTGGCAGGACAGGTAGCTTTCATCCTTCTAAGTTGGGAACTGCTGATTGAGAGCCCAGTGTCCAAGTGTATTAGTTCTGGTTTAGGCACTTGGGCTTCAGGCCAGTTATTTTACATTAAGAAGGTTCGTGGTCTGCACTCTTGTGGGAGAAGAGGCTGGACTCTGCCCTTCTGAGCTGGGAATTTCTGGTTAAAGGTTTATAGTGCCTGAATATTTGAACTGTATCTTACTGAAATTGGTTCACCTTGTTTGTTTTAGCATAGACTAGATCCAGGCCTGCTGAATCTAGGTTTGTGTATATGCCTGTTGTTTGTTTGCTGGTTATTTCCCTGGAAGCTAATTCCACCTGTCGCAACTTCTCAGCTTCTGTGGATCACTAGTGATATCTGCATTGCTTACCGCATTTATTTCCTTGTTTCACTTGAAAGAAAGTTACTGTTTGTCGCTTTTGCATTTAGTTACTTGTAACACATTGCACTCACTCAAGTTACCTGGCACTTGCTCACTAAAGCAATTATATAAGTCCAGCACTAAAAATTAAAAGCACTACACCCCTCACTCCCCACTGGCCCTTGTTTTCAATTAGAAATTCCCAATATTATTCTAGCATGTCCAAAGGTCAGTTGTCAATCTTCTCTCCGGTCCAGCTGGTGAATCTGGGAATCTTGAGGCAATGTTATAACTGCCTCATGTACACAGACAACCCTCTCCCCTCCTCCCACATAATAATAATACAAATACTTCACAGGAGATGCAGCTATTTAGCCAAACTGGAGGCTGAGCTCTCTCAACTCAGGACTGGCAAGACCAGACAGGAGGAGAAGGCAACCACACACACCACAAAACCAGCCTCCTCACATAATGCTACCACTCCACTGAATCAAACACATAAACACACAAAGACATACTCGAGGCTCTGAGTAAAATTCTACTCTTAAAACAGCAGAGGCCTCCCAAAGCAGACACCCAAACAACTGCTACCTCAAGACACACCCCACAAGCAATACACATAAACCACAAAAGCAGTGTGCAAAGTAGTCACAGCCTTGGTAAGACCAAATACAACACCAAAACATACTTGTCATAGGTGACTCCATAGTCAGACACACTGACGTCCCACCCACCAGGCTGAACAAGGAGAGGGTCACAGTATTAAGCTGCCTATCGGTAGCTAGAATCCTTGGCACATAACACAAGCACTGGTCACCCACACAGCAAGTACAAATATGACACAGTCATTGTCCATGCTGGTGTGAGCGACCTGGGAGGACGATACCTCCCTGGACTACATGAAAAGAGACATAGAGGAGCTCTCTGATTATGTAGCCATGGCAGGCAGGTATATGACCCTAACCCTGGAGCAGTATCCTTCCTTCACCAAGAATGATGCCACAATATAGAGACAAGATGATCAGCTTTAACAATTGGCTTAATGTCTGGTGTCATTCAAAGGATCCAGTGTCTGCTCTGCCTGGGATGACATGCTTGACACAAGCCACGCAGTTTCTCCTTCCAAGAGGATGGCTTGCACCTGTCACCCCTGGGATTCCGGATATTAGTAAGGCTCTTTTGCCACTCCCATAGTGCCTTTTTTGAGGCAAGGCTCAAATTCTAAACCCTACCACCCTAGAAAAACAAAATGGGAAGAAACGGTGGGTAATGCTTGCTCAATGCAGAAGTTTAAATCTCAAAATGCACGCGACTTCGAGGCTCTTCTCAGTATGGGAGAACATCGATGTCTGTGCTGTAACTGAAAACCTGGTTCAAGGCTCCTGAGGAGCACCCGGCACTATTAGGTTTTACCTCCTTATCATGCGTTCGGCCCCAAAACCAAGGGACCACACACCATTGTAAAGTTGAGGGGGTGTATCCATATTCATAAAGGGGATACCCACAATTCTCCAGGTTGAGTGGCAACGCACAAAGCTTCGGAAACCATCCAGGT
>NW_025050650.1:0-13570 GCF_019279795.1 Protopterus annectens
CTTACAACATTGATAGAATGCTAGGTTTTGCATTAGCATGACTTTTCTGCAGGTTGTGGAGTCTTATGCTCAGGATATTTCTCATTATTTACTGACGTCAATCCTCAGCTATTTACCACACTGGTGCAGATTGTCAGAGGCACACACCAACACTATGGGATGAACCTGTGGTCATTCTTAGGGTTGCCACCTTTTCGACTGCCCAAAGTGGGACATGTTCTGTAGAGATGTCAGATTTTCCAGGACAAAACATACCTACAGCTGTGCATAGTATGAATCTTTAACCTTTTTTGTACACATATTAGCTTATTCTAGTAACATTTGAATTGCTTATGCTACTTCACATAACATATTGAGGATTCATATATAAAATAACTGTTTTATGCAACTATTAAAGTAAATTAGGAAATAAACTCTCAGGACATTTGCTATGTCTTGATTTTTTTCACAGGACACAGCTGCCTACAGAGGGATTGTTACTCGCAAAGTGGGACAGGTGGTGACCCTAGTCATTCTGCATTTATCCGGACAGTTGAGTGGTATGGCACGGACCTCTGTAATACGCTGTTGTGTTCTGGCACAGCAGTAGCTCAGCATTAAAGACTGCAGTCGGAACGTGCTGACAGACAGTTGGGTTTCAGACTTCATATTCCAGACATTAATGCCAATGTGCAAACTATTATTCTATCAAATTCTATGTTTCTAAGAGATATGTTTACAGATTGTCCCTGAGTTTGGACCTTTGTCTCACTTATATTCACAGCTCTGTCCAGATATCTTGCTCACACAGGTTGACAGGTATGGTCAGTCACGACTGCACACAATCAGTGTCCCTCACACTTGATCAGGGTTGACCTGTTTACATAGTGTCTTCCTTGCCCTCATGCCATTTTCCACTTTGTAAATGTGTGCATTATATTCTCCCTCCTATTCATGTCTGGACACGTGCATCATGGGAAGGTATTTTATCCTGGGTGATAGGTTATGCATGCCCACTTAGGGCTGGACAGTGTCATGGACCTCCACTGCACATTCTGACTTGTGTCCTGATATCTACTGGATTGGACATCATGTTGTCATACCCATTCTACTATTTACACAAGTTGGTCATCCCATGAGGGATATCCCAAAAATTGGTCAAGACGAAAACAAGTTAGATACCGAAGATTTTTGTGGCTTCACGAAAACATGCAGGGGGTTTTACCTGCAGGGGATACATGGTTTGCAATCCTGACACTGCCTAGGGTGACAATACCAACTACATATGCGTAGGGGTCACTGTGTGTAGCTGTTTCTGCAACAAACCAGTGGACCAAGTACAGCTGGATTTGGTGGACGTTCTGGTATGGTGGCAGGTTGTGTGTTGTGGAGAGTATGCTGGGTAGGCTATTATGCATCCAGGTGTGTTGCGTTTGTTATGCCCAGTTCCATTAGGATCCATCTGTGGGTATGTGATGGTGCCGTATCTATACATTTGTCTCGCATATTTCCATATTCACATGTTTGTGGGATTGTGTTCTACACTATGGCCTGTCTGCTTGTCTTGCAGCTGTTTCTACATGGGGTTGTGTTTCTTTCCACTTCACCTGCTGCCCCCTCATACACCTCCAGTTCACCTTTTCTGCATACGATACAAGTATCACCTTTGGGGAATTTACCATTAAACACACACCCCTCACACGTGAATTACTCACACCCCATAGAGCACTACTTTGGTTGTTGGCCCATGACACGGCCAGAGTTACACATTGACTACCCTACTTGTGTCGGGTACCTTTATGGTTGTGTGGACTACCCTGCCATGTTTGCTGTCCACATGCTATACCTCACACACATAGGTACACGCCCTTACTTCACTTTCATTACTTGGTTGGTGTATCCAGGTACTACCCGTTCGACTGTGTCACATACACATTCAGATTATACAGCTGCCTTCCGGATTTTGCCAGCCTGTTCTACTCATTGGTAGGATGGCACCTTTTCCTATGTCCAAGCTATTCCTTACACATGTCCGACTGTTGTGGACATTGCCTCCCCACAGTCAATGGTTGTGTTTCCACCTTTTCAATTGGCCACAGTGTGACATAGGGTTACCACCTGTCCCACTTTGCGAGGGACAGTCCCTTTTTGGGCAGTTGTGTCCTGACATGTAATTGTCAACATGGCAAATGTCCTGAGATTTTAGGATAAACATATTTCTGATATTTTATGTGATAGTTGCATTAAACAGTTAATTCTGTATCTGAATTACCTGACTGTTATGAGAAACAGAATAAGCAACTAAAATGCTACTGGAATACGCTTTTCTGTAGGCAAAACAGTTATGTTCTGTCCTTTGTACTGGCAGTGGGTATGTGTCGGCCTGTACAGTCTGATGTCTGTACCAAACATGCCCCACTTTGGCCATTTGTAAGGGTGGCAACCCTACTGTGACAGTTGCGGTAAACACAGCATATTTTACAGGCCGACACATACAGATAGAACTTACAATTCTTGCCTATATCTAAGCTTATTCTTGTAGCATTTCAGTATCTTATTCTGTTTGTTATGACATTTATGTATTATACGTCCAGTGAAATACGTTTAATGCAACTATTGCATGACGTCTACGGAAGAATTATGTCCTATATTCTCTGGACATTTGCCAGTTTTACATGTTTGTGTCAGGACACATCTGCCCACAGAGGGACTGTTGCTCGCAAAGTGGGACAGGTGGTAATCTTGGTCGACGGTACGGATCATACGGTTCCTTTCGGCCTACATGTGTCCGTGTTGTTATGGCTCGTTTATATGCTCCCTCTGTTTCGTTTACATGCGTGTGCTACTTCCTATCACATTTGGTATGTGAAATACGGACATACCTTTTGTATGTGACTATTACATGGCTTGTGGGATATGATTCAGACATACGGTCACTACCTATATCTACATTTCTCCTCATATATTTTATTATGGACACATCTGCACAGCTATGTTCCCTCCCTCAAATTATGGGTCGGCTGGTGACCGTCTCCTTTGGACTGTACGTACCTACTGGCGGTGCGCTAACATCTGATACATTTCACTTCCACATGGTATAGCTATCTACACTATATTGGACTACAGGCACAGGGTTTTCCTGTCATTTGTTCATGGGTAGGGACCCGTTATTCCTTACCATGCATTTGTGTTTGAGTCTTCATTTTCTGTTCACAGGGACTCTGCTTTGCATACGTATCAGTCTCCATGGACACTGATAGGTACGATTACTATTGCTGGCGGAATATAATAATCAGCAGTTTAGGTTGCTCCTTGGAAGCCGACATTGACACGCCTCCCTGCGCAACTTCGATATGCCCTTTGCACTCGCGCACGTTTACTATGCACATGGCTGTGGCGGCTGTGCCTTCATTAATATGCATATGGCATGACTACTCCACATCTACGCCGCACGGCCTGCGGAAGCCTTATGCCGGCCTTGTGCTGAGCTTCATGAATCCGGGGGATTGTTTTTATACACCATGCTGGTCAATACCAGCAGTAAATATTATAAGTCTACATGTTCTGTATGTACACCAAGCTGGTTAGTACAAAGAGTATTTTTTATAAGTCTACATATTCTGTGTATACACCATGCTGGTCAGTACCAGGAGTAATTTTTATAAGCCTACATGTTCTGTATAAATACACCACACTGGTGAGTACGAGGATTAATTTTTATAAATCTACAATTTGTCTATCTATTCAATGCTGATTAGTACCAGGTGTAATTTTTATAAGTCTAAATATTCTGTATATATACCATGCTGGTCAGTACCAGGATTAATTTTTATAAGAATACATGTTCTGTATCTACATCATACTGGTCAGTAACCAGAGTATTTTTTATAAGTCTACATATTCTATATAGATACTGAAAAATTATATGGAGCTGCTCTGCTTACTGCTTGCTTGCTTGCTGTGGGATTTGAAGTCTTCTTAAGACACACATTCTTGCTGTGCTGTTTACTGCTGAATCAGAGACACATAGCTCTGCATGACTCCATCTGTAGTCTGTTTAAAGCACCAAGCCTTTCAAATTGCACACTGATAAAGAAATATATTTTGCAGCTATAAGCACAGTTACAGATAACTTATTTTATAACAAAACACACATAGTCTGTCAGATGTGTAGCATATATTTACAAAGTTTTCCTTCATTACAGATATGAATGATGACTTCTACAAAATACCTCTCTCTGTCCTTCTCTCACATAACTGAATTACTACAATTGCTATATACAGAGCTAGTCACGCACACATTTCCTCTTGGTATGTTTTTCTGGCCTTATGTGGGAAGTCACATAATGTCTGTTTTTAGACTTTTCTATTGTCCTTTTGTGATTTAAGCACTTTTGCTGATGTGAGGATGCCATTCTGAAAGGAAACATCTGTATAAGCTGTTCCTACTGGAAAAACATCACATATTGCTGAATTTATAAAAAAGGATGTCTGTTAATTGATATTTGTTCTACAAACATGAGAAAATCATGTAATGCTTGTTTTCCAGTATTGCTTTCTTAGGCATTTTCTGATGCTGTGAAGAGAAGCCTGTCTGTTATACATATAGTATGAATGCACATTGTAAACTCTATACAGATATTCAAGCAAACTTTTTCTTTCAGCATATTTACAACAGAATTAATTTCAGCCTTATATTCATAATATATAACAATTCCCTCTGTTTGTAAACATACTCAAAACATTCTATATAAAAAAACACATTATTTTTATATAAAACTTTTAGTCTTTTTTGATACAAGTCAAAATGCAATTTTACATAGTTAATACAATGAAAACATGTATTACTACCAAACCTGAATGTATTTAACATTTTTTTCTTTTGCAGACCATTCTGTGAAAATATTTTATCAGTTATGAGCTGTGTCTGTTTTAATTTTACTTGATTAATTTATTATTTTGCAATCACAAAATTTAATTTATGACTTAGAATTGTTTCATTAACTTTTTGCAACTGTTGAATTAACTATAAGAGACAATAACTATGTGCTACTGCAAGCATTTATGCACTGCTGAAAATATACAGTTTTAATGTCATTTTAACCATCACATTGTGTTCATGTCTCTGAACTGCTCAATAACATCTTGGTAAAATACTGAACTGGGCTTAGATAATAAATATTTGAAAGCAATTATTTCACTGGTGTAAAACCAGTGATATTACAACTTGACAAATTACTTTTGAACTTATTACGATGTATCCTGATCAGTATGTATTTACACAGACTGTTCGCTATTTATGCATTTCAATCTAGTAGGTATCCTGGACCCATTTTTTTTTCTTTAAATATGGTTTTCCACACATATTCATTACTAGACATTAATTTCATTTGTACTGAATTTTTCTGCATTTGTACGTACAAAGACTATCATTTGTACTGAATTCTTCTGCATTTGTACATACAATGACTATAAAGTACATTTAGTCTAATCTTACAAATTTAATAACATTAATATTGAGCAAAATCTTGGAAAATGTTTATGTCTTCTTATAAATATCTAGTGGAACTGGCACCAAATGCATATGTCATGTTATTTTAAACTACATACTCAGCAATTAAAAATATTCATGCTTTTTTATACCAACATTGTTTTGTCAAAAACATATTGAAATAGTGACCATTCTTGTTATTAGAAACATTTATGCATTTTGCATATCTTTATTCTCTCTTGTATAGCTTTAATAAAGCAATTTTAAATCATCTCTTATTTTTTAAAACCATCTCTTGTATAGCTTTACAATTTAACAGGTTGTAAATACAATTTAATACTAAACAATACAATAATAAGTAACATAAAATATCTTGGACTTTTCAGATTTAATCTGTTTACCAGTGTTTCTTATGCACTAATACATGCCCCCCCCCTAAAAAAGTATTGTCAAGAAGGAATGAGATATTTCTTCCTGTAGCTTTATTTTAGACCCTTGTTGTTTATTTTTTCTGTAGCTTTATTTCAGACCCTTGTGCAGTACTGCTTATACAGTCAGTGTAAAACTGAGAAAGTGCCCCTCCCCTGTAGTACTTCAGCACTGTTTACCTGCCCTATGCTGTGAGCATAGAATGTATGTCAACCCAACACTTTGGTTATACATTTATTTTATTAGGTTACTAAATAAAGCTTTCACTGCATATTACCTCTAGTAGGTATTTACACCCTCCTGCACAATTGATTTGAACTGTATATATACTATAGCCCATTTGCTGGCTGTACTTGATGCAACTGAGTTTTTTTCTTCCTTTTAACATTTACTTGCAAACAGATTATCAGTGACATCTATGCACAATTGTGGCATTTTATGACAATTACTAAATAGTGTTGCTTGTAAACATTTTAACAAGTTATGTTTTAATAACAATGATGCTTTAGAAAAACTCAAGCTACTTGCCTGGCAATCAGTCTTATTGTTTATCTTATCTTTCCAACATTTCCTGTAACTATTCATTCAGTCTAGGAAGGGCTGAGCTCACATTTCATACTCTATAAACTATAATCAATTCTTTGGGCATTTTTCCTTTAATGTGATTGTAATTTGTATAACTATGCATTTATACAACATAAATAGACATTATTTTACAATTACCTTACATGGATTTCAGTATTTTTTATTTATTTATCTATTTAACTGTCTTGCCATTAATTTTACAAAAACTGTTTGACTAATACCATCTGTGATTTTATTTATTTTTAAAATTCAGAACTTTAACTGTTTGGTGTTACTATACAATTATAACATATGTTTATTTATATTTGCTGTTGTCTACCTTTTGCATTTGTGCATTGTAAACAAATGTACTCTAGATGAAAAGAACACACATGCATGTCTGTCTTGTATATGTATATCTTTATACAAGCATGTCATGTCCCTACCATCCTAGCATGCATGCTTAACCATTTTCAAAACATAAACATATTATAAAATATATTTCTTTTGCACAGATTAACTGTGTATGCAGGAAATTCCCAGTCTTTGTCAGTTGAGCTAATTTATTTCCTTTATCCTGCAACTGCTGTTGAATTTCCTGTGATGTTGCATGGTCTTTCTGACATTCTTTAGTAAGCTGTTCTGCTGAATTTGAAACTCCTATGCACTTTTGAAAAGATGTGTGTATAACTCGTCTAAGCTTCCTGAACTCATTGTGTCTGTCTTTTAGACGTTTATTACATTTCTTTGTAACAAAATGTACTAGAGTTTCTATTAGTAACTGATTTGACTGTTGTTGCAACTCTGAAATAAACCTTTTACATCTGGTAACAGACCATAACTGTCTACCATTTGAATATAATGTCAACATATTAACTTTTCTTGGTTCTTTACCTTTACAATTTTTGTCTGTACAGTCTAACCTTTGGATAATGTCATGCACTGTATTTTTATGACATTGTACACACAATAAACATTTTTATACCACACATGATTTTATTTCAGATACCAGTCAAATATTATAATCCATTTGCATAATGCCTTACTATCAAATTGCAATCCATTTGCATAATGCCTTACTATTAACTTGCCCTAATAAGGTTTTATATTTGCTAATATGCTGTATATACATTTATTCTGTTATTATTATTACCTCTATGGCATTCATACTGTATGTAACACAGAATAATTTTCTTACCAGTCAACAGACAGGCAGATGGCCAAGCTGCTTTACTGTAGATGGTTGAAAAGTTTCTGTAGTCACTTGTGAAGTTGGTACAGCAAAACTGGCAGATTCAGTTTTACAACTTCGTCTTGTACCTTTTATGGAAAATGTATGGAACTGCTCCACCTTCCTGCAATGCAGTCTCACCGGATTTAGAC
The DNA here is from genome assembly GCF_019279795.1 of Protopterus annectens. Lineage (NCBI taxonomy): Eukaryota > Metazoa > Chordata > Ceratodontiformes > Protopteridae > Protopterus > Protopterus annectens. The sequence continues at coordinate 7,847 of NW_025050650.1, forward strand.
GTCTATTAAACTGTATTGCTACAAACTGTTGAAAACTGTAGAAATCTGAAGTACTTCACATAAACGTTACTGTGCTTTTACAGGAGTGACATTACCCATTCACTCCCCCTGTTTTTGGATACAGTCTAGGAACGTTGTCAAAGGGTCACCATTGAAAAATTATATGGAGCTGCTCTGCTTACTGCTTGCTTGCTTGCTGTGGGATTTGAAGGTTTTCTTAAGACACACATTCTTGCTGTGCTGTTTACTGCTGAATCAGAGACACATAGCTCTGCATGACTCCATCTGTAGTCTGTTTAAAGCACCAAGCCTTTCAAATTGCACACTGATAAAGAAATACATTTTGCAGCTATAAGCACAGTTACAGATAACTTATTTTATAACAAAACACACATAGTCTGTCAGATTTGTAGCATATATTTAAAAAGTTTTCCTTCATTACAGATATGAATGATGACTTCTACAAAATACCTCTCTCTGTCCTTCTCTCACATAACTGAATTACTACAATTGCTATATACAGAGCTAGTCACGCACACATTTCCTCTTGGTGTGTTTTTCTGGCCTTATGTGGGAAGTCACATAATGTCTGTTTTTAGACTTTTCTATTGTCCTTTTGTGATTTAAGCACTTTTGCTGATGTGAGGATGCCATTCTGAAAGGAAACATCTGTATAAGCTGTTCTTACTGGAAAAACATCACATATTGCTGAATTTATAAAAAAGGATATCTGTTAATTGATATTTGTTCTACAAACATGAGAAAATCATGTAATGCTTGTTTTCCAGTATTGCTTTCTTAGGCATTTTCTGATGCTGTGAAGAAGAGCCTGTCTGTTATACATATAATATGAATGCACATTGTAAACTCTATACATATATTCAAGCAAACTTTTTCTTTCAGCATATTTACAACAGAATTAATTTCAGCCTTATATTCATAATATCTAACAGATACTCCCCGCTTGTCAGCACCAGGAGTAATTTTTATAAGCCTACATATTTTGTATATACACCCCACTGGTCAGTATCGGGAGTAATTTTTATAAGTCTACATATTCTATATATACACCACGCTGGTCAGTACCAAGAGTACTTTATATAAGCTGGCATGTTCTGTATATACACCTCACTTTTCAGTACCAGGGGTAATTTTTATAAGCTTACATATTGTGTATATCCACCCTGCTGGTCAGTATCAGGAGTAATTTTTATAAGTCCACATATTCTGTGTATACATAAGCTGGTCAGTACCAGCAGTAATTTTTATAAGTCTACATATTCTGTACATACACCACTGTGATCAGTACCAGGAGTAATTTTTATAAACCTACATGTTCTGTATATATACCACACTAGTCAGTACCAGAAATAATTTTTATAAACCTACATGTTCTGTATGTACTCCATGTTGGTCAGTACCAGGAGTAAATTTTATAAGCCTACATTTTCTGTATATACACCACTCTGGTCAATACTAGGAGTATTTTTTATAAGTCTACATATTGTTTTTATAAACCATGCAGGTCAATACCAGCAGTAAATATTATAAGTCTACATGTTCTGTATGTACACCAAGCTGGTCAGTACAAAGAGTATTTTTTATAAGTCTACATATTCTGTATATACACCATGCTGGTCAGTACCAGGAGTAATTTTTATAAGCCTACATGTTCTGTATAAATACACCACACTGGTGAGTACCAGGAGTAATTTTTATAACTCTACATATTCTGTATCTACACCATGCTGGTTAGTACCAGGAGTAATTTTTATAAGTCTACATATACTGTATATATACCACCCTGGTCAGTACCAGGATACATTTTTATAAGACTACATGTTTTGTATATACTCCACACTGGTCAGTACCAGGAGTAATTTTTATAAGTCTACATATTCTGTATATATACCACACTGGTCAGTAGCAGGTGTGATTTTTATAAGCCTACATGTTCTGTATATTCACCACGCTGGCCAGTACCAGGAGTAATTTTTATAAGCCTGCATGTTCTTTATATACTCCACGCAGGTCAGTACCAGGGGTATCTTTTTATAAGCCTACATATTCTGTATATCCACCCCACTGGCCAGTATGAGGAGTAATTTTTATAAGTAAACATATTCTGTATATATGCCACGCAGGTCAGTATCAGGAGTAATTTTATAATTTGGTCAGTACCAGGACTAATTTTTATAAGTCTACATATTCTGTATATATACCACACTGGTCAGTAGCAGGTGTGATTTTTATAAGCCTACATGTTCTGTATATTCACCACTCTGTTCAGCACCAGGAGTAATTTTTAAAAGCCTACATATTCCGTATATACATCATGTTGGTCAGTACCAGGAGAAATTTTTATAAGCCTACATGTTATTTATAAATATGCCACACTGGTCAGTACCAGGAGTAATTTATATATGTCTGCATATTCTATGTATGCACTACACTGGTCAGTACCAGGAGTAATTTTAAATTTTTTATAAGTCTACATGTTCTGTATAAATACACCACGCTGGTCAGTACTAGGGGTAAGATTAATAAGTCTACATATTTACTATATACACCATGCTGGTCCTTACCTGGGGTAATTTTTATAAGTCTACATGTTCTGTATAAATACACTACACTGGTCAGTACCAGGAGTAAGTTTAAGAAGTCTACATGTTCTGTATATACACCATGCTAGTCAGTATGAGGAGTAATGTTTATAAACCTACATGTTCTTTATATACACCATGCTTGTCAGTACCAGAAGCCATTTATATAAGTCTATATGTTCTATATAAACACCAGGCTGGTCAGTATCATGAGTAATTTTTATAAGTCTACATATTGTGTATATACACAACAGTGGCCAGTACCAGGAGTAATTTTTATAAGTCTACATATTCTGTATATACACCACGCTGGTCAGTACCAGGAGTCAATTTTATAAGTCTACATGTTCTGTATCAACACCATGCTAGTCAGTACCAGGAATAATTTTTTATAAGTCTACATATTCTGTATATACATCACGCCGGTCAGTACCAGGAGTAATTTTTATAAGTCTACATATTCTGTATATACACCACTCTGGTCAGCACCAGGAGTAACTTTTATAAGCCTATATCTTCTGTATATACACCACGCTGCTCAGTACCAGGAGTAATTTTTATAAGTCTACATACTCTGTATAAACACCATGCAGGTCAGTACAAGGAGTAATTTTTATAAGTCTACATGTTCTGTATATACACTTCACAGTTGTCAGTAGCAGGAGTAATTTTTATAAGTCTAAATGTTCTGTATAAACTCCAAGCTGGTCAGTACCAGGAGTAATTTTTATAAGCCTACATGTTCTGTATAGACAGCACACTGGTCAGTACCAGCAGGAATTTTTATAAGTCTACATGCTCTGAATAAACACCACGCTGGTCAGTACCACAAGTAATTTTTGTAAGTTTACATATTCTATATATACACCAAGCTGGTCATTACCAGGAATCATTTTCATATGACTACATTTTCTATATATACACCATGCTGGTCAGTGCCAGGAGTAATTTTAATACGTGTACATATTCTGTATTAATACTCCACGCTGGTCAGTAGCAGGAGTAAGTTTAAAAAGTCTACCTATTCTGTATATACAACACAGTGGTCAGTACCAGGAGTAATTTTTATAAGACTACATATTCAGTATATTTTTCATGCTGGTCAGTACCAGGAGTAATTTTTATAAGGCTACATGCCCTGTATACACACTATGCTAGTCAGCACCAGGAGTAGTTTTAATAAGCCTACATAGGTTCATAGGTTCATAGGTTTATACTAGGCTATCTGCCCTAAGGCATTTATAAGCCTAGCCCAAAGTTTTGTGGCTTACGCCACCCCTTATATGAAAAAATACTGTGCCCATTAGTTTGTTGTGCCTCTGTCCAGCAGTGACACAGAGATGATTCCCAGGGTAAACCTACGATCTCCCATCCACAGGTCAAGATTTCTCTTGAACAGAGCCAGCGAGGTGCTCTGCCTCACATGGACCGGGATTTTATTCCACAGCATAGGGAGTCTCTGAGTGATAAATCTATCCCTCCAGCACATCCTATTTATATCCGTGCTAAGGTTTAAGTCACTTGCTCTAGTGGTTTTGGTGGATTTGGATTTTTTGAGGTGGAGCATGTCCATTAATTCCGGGTTGGACATGGCCTTGTATGTCAGGCACATGTCACCTCTGAGCAGACGGTATGCGACTGAATAGAGCTGGAGTTTCTTCAATCTGGCAGCATATGACAGATTTTGGAGTCCTTATCCTTTTGGTGAGGAACTTTTGGGGTCTCTCCAATTGCTGCAGATGTCGGGTGAGATACATCCCGAATGGGGCATTGTACTCGATCATTGGTCTGATAAGTGAAGAGTACAGGGGAACAATGACCTCACTAGATCTGGATGTGAATCCCTTCATGATCAGGTGGGCAATGTAGAAGGTCTTTCTAACCACTTTAGCAATGTGAGTGTCAAAAGAAAGGCCACTGTCAACCTGGGTCCCCAGGTTCCTGATAACCTCTTCTGTGCTTAGTGAATTGCCACCTATATGGTAACTTGGGGTTACCTTGTTTTTCCCGAAGGGTATGACTATACATTTTTTGGCTTTTAACTTCAGGCCATGGCTCTGGCACCAGCTATCTGTTTTCGTGAGTCCCTTCTGAAGGATATCCGTGTCCGATGCACTTTCCACTATGGCGCCCAGTTTGCAGTCGTCTGCAAACTTTGTCAGCCAAAGTCCTCCCATGTTGGCCTGTACTTCTGAGAAGTAGATGCCGAACAATAAGGGGCCAAGGACCGAGCCCTGTGGGACACCACTTGTGACCAGCTTGGAGTCTGACATAGCGCCAGCAACTCTAACCCTGTGGGTTCTGTCCTTAAGCCAGTTTGCAACCCATCTTGTGACATATGGGTTTACATTTAAGCTGGTAAGTTTTTCTACAATTCCCGTGTGGGGTATTGTGTCGAAAGCCTTTGCAAGGTCAAGGTAGGCTGTATGGACTTGTTACATGTTCTATATAAACACCATGCTGGTCAGTACCAGGAGTAATTTTTATAACTCTACATATTCTGTATATACACCATGCTAGTCAGTACCAGGAGTAATTTTTATAAGTCTACATATGCTGTATATACACCACGCTGGTCAGTACTAGGAGTAATTTTTATAAGCCTACATATTCTGTATATAAACTTCACTGGTCAGTAGCAGAAATATTTTTTATAAGCCTACATGTTCTGTATGTACACCACGCTGGTCAGTACCAGGAGTAATTTTTATAAGCCTACATGTTCTGTATATATACCACTCTGGTCAGTACTGGGAGTAATTTGTATAAGTCTACATATATTTTATGTACAGCACACTGGTCAGTTCCAGGAGTAAATATTATAAGCCTACATGTTCTGTATGTACACCACGCTGATCAGTACCAAGATTAATTTTTATGTCTACATATTCTGTATATACACCATTCTGGTCAATACCAGAAGTCATTTGTATAAGTCTACATGATCTGTATAAATACACCACACTGGTAAGTATGAGGGTTAATTTTTACAACTCTACATATTCTCTATCAACTCCAGGAGTCATTTTTATCAGTCTAAATATTCTGTATATATATCGCGCTGGTCGTACCATGATTAATTTTTATAAGCTTGCATGTTCTCTATATACATCATATTGGT
>NW_025050651.1:0-12631 GCF_019279795.1 Protopterus annectens
TTGAAAAAATTTCCCCCTTTACCATGACTGTTTTGGAGGCTGAATCAACCTTACGCACTTGGAGGCCTTGCAGACATCTACTTGGACGTTCAGGGATCACTGATTATTTCCAAGGGCCTAGGTTCCTCAGATTTTGGTCAGAGGAAGTTTGACTACTACTATTGAATGCCATCCAGGGTTGGAGCCTTCTAAGTTTTGTAAGGTGGAAGTTCCTTGAAGAAAAGCAAAGACTAAGCATAATTCTCCAGTTCCCAAGGACCAGCAGAGTGAATGACAGAATTTCACTCAGTGGTTGTTTAATGCTTTGATGGCTTTGAAACCTCGTGGTGTCTCTGTCCCAGCTCCCCTTTGGCCCTCCACTCAAAAACCAAGGGAACAGGATTTCTCGGAGAAGGAGGTGGATTCAGAGCAGGAATCCCTTACTTATTCATCTCAAATTCCCTCTCCTTTAGACTGTGGGTCTAAGGCAGAGGAATCTACTAGTCCTGACACTCCTTTTGAGGAAATTTCTTTTGGGGACACAACCACCAGAATGATGGAGTTTTTTTTTTTTAAATGGGATTGTGCCCAGGTTTCTGAGATACAGAAGAGGTATTCCGAGCCCCTGCAAATGGATTCTCCTAGATCTCCTTCTGTTCCTCCTGATGTTCATCGTGCATACAGCTGCAGTAATCACAGATGGGTTCTCTGCCGTCAGGCGGTCCCTCGGTCGGCCGAATTCCAAAGTCTTGGTCCGGCGTCGGTTGTCGTCGCTTTCTCTTCTGACGTCAGTGAGGCCAGAGTATATAAGACACAGCCGACGCCATGTTCTTCAGTCTTTTTTGCCGCGCGGTGCCCGAAGCAGAAGCAGTTCGCAAGTGCCGGTCGGCCAGCTCCTGAATTACGAAAATTTTGGAAACCGAAGTCTTCATTAAAGCTAAGTACCCCGTTGGGGAAACTTTTCTTGCCTCAGACCGATGTCAGAAAAAGTTAATAATTGTATTTCTTGTGGGAAGCAAATACCGCATAAGGATTTCCATTCCCTCTGCATACCTTGTTTGGGCCCAGACCACGACGTCTCGGGCTGTCGCTTTTGCGCTACCTTCAATAAACGCACTATTAAGCATCGGGCGGAGTTCGCCCAACACTACTTTGGTAAAGCTTTTGATTATAAAATGTCGTCGGACACTCCGACTACCGTTTTGTCCAAAAGCGAAAAGGACCGACCGCAGGCCCGTGGTACCTGCCGACCACGCCAAAACAGGCTACGTGGTCCGGTTCTCAGCGAGACGCCTTTGCAGTCCCTGACTACCGGCGACACTCCTTTGGCGGTGTCCTCTGTACCTGAGACCGCTGGGACCTCGCCCTTTCCCAGACTACAACCACGAAGCCTTTGATAATGTTGAGCCTACTAATGTGGACAGGTCCACCTCCACCCATGGTGTCTTTAGGCCCTCATCTTCTTTTCAATTAAGGCCTTTACTAAATCCAAAGCAGCCAGGCATCCCCGAGGCCTGTTGCACAGGCCCATCCCCAGGTCCCATGCCTAAAAACAGATGCTTAAAATGGCTGAGGATTTAATTACTCTTATCAGAGGTTCTCAACCCCCTCCAGACAAGAGACCCAGAGTGGAGGAAGATTCCCCCTCTTCTGATCAGGGATCCATTTTATCAGAACATTCTGATGCAGAGGAACACTCTTACTCTCCTTTTGAGGATTCGGATGCAGAACAGTCCATCCCTTCTGTATCCCCTCCTGAGGATTTTTCCTTTGGGGAAACCTTGCACACCTTGAGGGAACACTTCCATTGGGAAGGCCAAGACTTTTCAGATTCCAAGAAAAGACTTAGAGAATTTCTTTTGTTACCTCGACACAGACCTCTGGCGATACCCCCTGATGTCCTTCATGGATGCATCTGCAGTCATAACAACTGGGTTGTCCTGTCGTCAGGCAGCCCTTCAGTCGGCCGGATTCCAAAGTCCGGGTCCGGCTTCGGCTGATGTCGCACTTCACCCGACGTCATCTCTGTTGGTCTTGGTATAAAGCATCAGCCGCCCATTTTCCTCAGTCTTTCTTGCGGCGTGGCGAAGCAGAAGCTGTTCGCAAGTGCGGTCGGTCGGATCCAGAGATTACTTCTCCCGAATACTACGAAGACTTCTAAAGCTAAGTACCCGTTGGGGACTCTTTCTTGCCTCAGCCGATGTCAGAAAAAGTTAATAATTGTTTAACCTGTGGGAAACAAATACCTCATAAAGATTTCCACTCTTATTGTCTGCCTTGTTTAGGCCCAGCCCGCGCGTAGCAGCCTGTTGGGCCTGTGCTTCTTTCAACCGGCGAGCGCTTAGGCGTCGGTCGGAGTTGCAGAACAGTTTTTCGGTTCTGATTTTGCGTACATTATGCCGTCGGATCCTCCGACTACCCAATTGCCAAAACGCAAAGATAAAGACCGACACTCGCGGTCCGGTTTGGGCCGAAACCATGGTTAAGCAAACCGAGTGTCTCGGTTTCGGCGAAACCGAGAAAACTGATCAAAGTACAGCTGAACCTATCTCTACAACTGAGGCCCCCGCTACCACTCTTGAATCGGCCTCAGAAATTTTATCCACTACGGTGGTTGCCACTGACTTATCAGACACCATTCCCTTGGATGTCTCTACCCCCAGCATGGTGCTGCTAGGCCTCATGACCATGTCCATTAAGGCCTTCCATGCAGAACTAAAGCAGCCGGGAACTACTAAAACGGTGCCTGTTAGAAGCCCCACAACCAGGGCCTCTTCTGGTTCTCAAATGCTTACTTTGGCAGAAGATTTAATTTCATTAATTAGGATCTCAATCTCACCCAGACAGGGCCTCTCAGCCCCAGAAGAGAGACCCTGGGCAGAGCCCCTGGGAGCCAGTGTCCACTCTGATGATTCTGCTGATAGATCAGACATAACTGACCAGCCAGAGGCTCCTTTCTCAATTTTGAAGATTCTGATCGCACCAGAAGAATCCATTCCAGCTGGCGCTTCCACCAGAAGAATTCTCCTTTAGAAACCTTACATACCATGCGAGAACAGTTCCAATGGCAGCAACAAGTTTCAGGCTCCAGAAAAAGACTTAGGACCTTCTACACCTTCCACAGCACGAGCCCTTAGCTACCACCTCCTATTCTCTCTGTGGTGGATGATGCTTTCAATGATGTCTGCTCCGCTCCGATTCTTTACCCCCCAGCCCCTGCCAAACCAGACAGATTTTACAGGGGTGCAGATACTCATCACACCTTTACAAGGCCCCATCACAGACCCGAAGTATATCCCGGGTCCCAAGGCAGTAGCGCGACCATAGCTAAAACCTATTCCTTCTGAAAGGGAAGCAAAGTCATTAGACAGATGGGAGTAAAGGTCTACCTTCAGCTACTCTCTCGGCTAGAGCTTTTAAACATCAGTTTCACATGATACAATACCAAAAATTTATGCTTGATCCAGTTAACTAAAAAGCTAACCACTACAGTGGTCTCTTGATAAAATATGTATTAGAAATGGTAGAGCTAACATACAACAGGTTAGCAACTTGTTCCTTAAAATGTGGCTATGATGCATAGGCTTCATTTTAGATCAGCCATGACTGGCACAGTGATAAGAAAGGCATGCATGGCTAAAGGAGCAAGCTGCGGATCATGTTAAAGCTAAGTTTATAGATGCTCTATGGATAAGACAAGTTTGTTTGGTACACCTGCTGACAGGTGCTGAAGAAAAATGGAAGAAAAGGCAAAATCTGTTCAAGCGGTTAAGATTACTTGCAGTTCAACCCCAAGGTTTAGCAGGGAACAGCCCTTACTTAATTGGTCCTTTCCTGACTCACAAGATCAAAGGCGGGGGCCAGAAGCGTTGAAGGCAAGGCAATCCAGGAGGTGCCTACAGAGGCGACAGTGGCAGGTGGCAACAGAGGCACAGACACAGCCACTGCCACTACATCCCTTTTGCTCCCACAGTGACTTAACCTAAATCCGCCTACCAGGGAACAAATAGCAGCTCCTCTAGGCGGAAAGTTAACCTTATTTTCAAAGAACTGGCACTACATAACAAAGACAAGTGGATTTTACAAACCATAGATCAAGGTTACGGTTTCACTTCCACACTTTACCAGTCAAAGAGGAATGCCAAATCTACCTCCAAATCAAAAACAGAAGCTCTACAACAGATAATGGAGTTAGCAAACATGAGAGCTGTGGAAAGAGTGCCAACAGCAGAGCAAGGAAAGGGTTCTACTCCAGACTATTCCTAGTTCCAAGAAAGGAAAAAGTTGGAGACCAATTCTCGACCTGTCCACCTTAAATACATACATCATTGTCCCAAAATTCAAAATGCTGACCCTACAGCAACTTCTTCCCATGCTGGGCAAGGAGTCTTGGCTGGTAACTCTAGATCTCAAGGAGGCATACCTGCACGTCCCCATTCGACCAATCTGCAGAAGATACCTCAGATTTCTTGCAGGATCAGAGCACTATCAATTCTCAGCATTGCCCTTTGGCTTATCTACTGCCCAGAGTATTCACAAAATGCCTGGCATCAGTAATCGCCCATTGCAGACTACAGGGAATCCAAATCTACCCATACCTGTACGACTGTCTGCTACACGGGGACAATAAAAGCAAGCTGACAACAGCTTTACAAAGGGTCATTTACTTGCTACAAGCACTGGGATACACAGTCAATTTACAAAAGTCACGTCTGATACCATCCCAAACAAGGACATTCTTGGGGAATTGGACACAGTAAAACAAATGGCATTCCTGACTACAGAAAACAAAAGAACTCCTCTTTACTTCTTGGCACTAACAAAACTGAACAAGTTAACAGCAAGAAAAGTACTGCAGGCCTTGGGCTTCATGGCATCATGCATAATCTTGGTCCCATTTGCCAGACTACATATGAGAAAACTACAGTGGTACCTAAAGAATTTATGGTCCCAACACAGACACAGCCTAGAAACAGAAATCCCACTAATTCCATGCTTAAACAGGAGTTCCTATGGTGGGCTCAGGCATGCCAGTCAAACCCAGGCCTACCCTTTCGCAGATGTCAAGGAAGGCACACCATCGCGAGACAGGCTTCAGACCTAGGATGGGGGGCCCACATGCTGGACAAATGCGTGCAAGGATTGTGGACACAGGATCAACTTCACCTGCACATCAACCTAAAAGAAATGCTGGCAGTAAAACTGGCAATCCAAAAGTTCAAACCATTTCTGAGGGCCAGTTGATGATAAGGACAGACAACACCACAGTCATGTGGTACATCAACAAACAGGGAGGCACTCATTCATACCCCTATGCAGAATGACTTTGGAGCTGTGGACCCTGGCACTCAGCTACAACATCCAGTTACAGGCAATATTTGTACCGGGAAAAGAAAATACTCTAGCAGACATATTAAGCAGAACCACATCGGATGCCCACGAATGGAAGCTGCACCCGGACATCTTCAAGACCATCTCAAAGAAATGGGGAATGCCTCAGATAGATCTATTTGCATCACCTCTCAATCACCAGCTCAAAAATTCTGCACAAGGACATTCCACCCACTAGCATGGAAAGTGGATTCGCTCTCCTTCAGCTGGAAAGGCCTAACAGCATATGCATTCCCACCTCTTCCCTTGATACACAAAGGTACTACTAAAAATCAAGGAAGAACGTCCAAGGATAATCCTGATAGCTCCAAACTGGCCAAGACAACACTGGTACCCACTGCTGAGGAGCATGTCTCGGAACAATATGTGGATGCCTTTGATGTTAACTCAGAACAACTACAGCATCATACATCCAAACCTAAAAACGTTGCAACTGACTGCATGGAACATCACATAGCAGCAGCTAATCCAGAACTTTCCCAAAGAGTTAAAGACATTATTCTTGAAGCACGCAGACCTTCAACAAGAAGGAACTATGCTGGAAAATGGAAAAGGTTTGTCATTTGGAGTACGGAAAGAGGAAAAGATGTGTCAAACATAGATATGCCTAACATTCTGGAGTATCTGGCGAACTTCTTCATTCAGGCCTGTCCTACCCCTCCATCAAGATACATGCAACAGCTATTTGAGCAGAATACAGCTTTGATCCACCTGTTTTTCACCCTTTGCTCAGGCAGTTCCTCAGAGGAATCAAGAATGTAAAACCTCCAAGGAAACCACCATTACCAGCTTGGGACTTAAACTTTGTGCTAGAAAAATTGACACTATCACCCTTTGAACCAGCAGCAACAGCAGACCTACAACACCTGTCATGGAAAACTGCTTTCCTACTGGCAATTACTTCAGCAAGGAGGGTTTCAGAACTACAGGCCTTAATGGCAGTGCAACCCTTCCTAATCTTCCACCAAGATAGAGTGTCCATGAGGACTAATCCTACATTTATGCCTAAGGTGGTATCCAGAGTGTCTTTAAACCAGGCAATCCACCTACCTACCTTCTTTCCCAACCCACAAAACAGAGGGAAAGAATACTGCATACCTTGGATGTACATAGACAGCTACGCTACTACTTGGACAGAACAAAAATAGCAGAAAGACTGACCAACTTTTGTAGCCTATGCAACAGGAAGGGAAGGAAAAGCTATTTCCCAAACAGACAATCTCCAAATGGATAGGAAATTGCATACGATTCTGTTACTCCTTCCATGGAAAACCAATTCCACAGAACATAAGACCTCATTCTACAAGGGCAACAGCCACTACCACAGCCTTCTTACGGGGGGTGGCAACCAAAGACATTATTGAGGCTACTTGGACCTCCGTGCATACATTCGCCAAGCATTATAATTTGCCTCTATATTCCAGATCCGAGCAGGGTTTGCCACTGCTGTACTGCAAGGGATCCTAAACACACCATAATCTACCTTTATCCTCCTCCCCTAGTTGGCTATGGTATTCTACCCAGTTGTTATGACTGCAGATGCATCCATGAAGGACATAGTACAGTTTTGTACCTACCATAAATGTAGATGTCCGAACTGGATAGCATCTGCAGTCAGGATTACCCTCCCTCCTTCCCCCCTGTGGTACTCCTAGGGTGTTTACCCTCCTAATAGCTAGCTGGTGGGGGGGGAGTCTTTTATGGTGTATTGGTTTGTATATAAATGCTACGCTTATTTTTGTGTTTACTCTATCTGGAAACATTGGCATCTATCCAAATTTTAGCTCTTCGAAGAGGCTTACTGGCATCTGGGGCAAGAACACTGAGGAAAAATGGCGCTGATGCTTTATACCCAAGACCAACAGAGATGACGCCGAGAAGTGCGACATCAGTCAAGCCGGACCCGGACTTTGAATCCGCCGACTGAAGGGCTGCCGACGACAGGACAACCCAGTTGTTATGACTGCAGATGCTATCCAGTTCGGACATCTACATTTATGGTAGGTACAAAACTGTACTTTTTGGACATACTTGATGATGTCGGAGCTTGCCGGATTCTCTGCCTCCTGCACCAGTCAAACCTGATAGGTATTACAGAGTACCCAGCTCTCACCAATTTCTCTTCAAAAGCCATAATGCTGATCCTGAAACCATTTCACAAGGCCCCAAGGGATTGAAGGCCTCCACTGCCAAGAATCCACTTCCTGCAGAAAGGAATCAAGATCTTTAGAAAGGTGGGTAAAAGGTATATACCTGCCACCCTAGCCATGAGGGCCTTAAATTGTCAGTTTCATATGCTTAAATATCAGCAGTTCCTGTTATCACAATTAAGGAACAAATGTCTCAACCTGAACAACCAGATTTAAAGGAGTTACAGGATATGATGCATAGTGCAGAGCAAGTGGGTAAACACACTTTACAATGTGGTTATGATGCCCTAGAGGCTTCAAGTAGGGGCTGCTACGGATCAGTCATTCAGACATGCTTGGCTTAGAGAACAAAACTTGCCTGATCATGTGAAAGTTAAACTTCTAGATGCTCCTTTACAAAAGGATGTGCTGTTTGGTACTAATGCTGAGGAGATATTACGGAAAATGGAAGAAAAGCCAAATCATGCAAACTGTCAAAACCTTTTTCAGGTCCAACCACCGCTTTAGCAGAAATTGGCCTTCAAAAACTGGTCCTTTCCAGCCACTGACAAGCCCCAAAGAGGTAGATACAGGCACAAGGGCAGAGGGCAATCACAAGGATCATATAGAGGCGACAATGGCAAACTCCAGCCCAAGAGGTGGAGGACAGTACACAACAATACAGGAAGCAAACCCAATGACTCCCTCATTTCCATGCCAAGCACGTCTCAGCTGGCAGCACCTTTGGGAGGAAAGCTAGCATTATTTGCAAACAATTGGCATATTGTCACAACAGACAAATGTATCCTGGACATTATAAACAGAGGCTACAAATTTCATTTCTACACTCTTCCAAAAATGAGAGGCATGCCAAACCTGCCACAGAATCAAAGGGCAGAGGCACAACTACAAATTTCAAAGCTCATAAGCATGAGAGCTATTCAAGAGGTACCTTCTGAACAAGGTCAAGGTTTTTATTCAAGGCTTTTCTGGTACCAAGGAAAGGAACTGACTGGAGACCCATTTTGGACTTATCCATCCTAAACACATTTCTACTGTACCAAAATTCAAGATGCTCACATTACAGCAACTTCTTCCCATGCTGGGCAAGGAGTTTTGGCTGGTAACATTGGACCTCAAGGAGGCATACCTGCATGTCCCAATCAGACAAAGCTGCAGAAGATACCTCAGATTTCTTGCAGGTTCAATCCACTTCAGTTCTCTGCATTGCCCTTTGGCTTATCTACTGCGCCCAGAGTATTCACAAAGTGCCTGGCATCAGTGATTGCCTACTGCAGACTTCAAGGGATACAAATTTACCCTTATTTGGATGACTGCCTGATCCAAGCGGACAGCAAACACATACTTCTGGAACATCTGGCATATGTGACACGTCTATTACATGCTCTGGGATACACAATCAACAAAGAGAAATCAAGGCTAACCATCTCAGAAAATAACTTTCCTGGGTACCGGCGGACTGCTTGCAGATGGCCTATCTTATGCCAGAAAAACAGGGGCAACCCCATCTCATTGCTTCAAAATACTAGCAAGAAATGCCAGGCTTACTGCAAGGAAAATCCTGAAATACAGGATTCATGGCATCTTGCATTCTTTTAGTATGGCTGCATATGAGAAACTTCAGTGAGCTAAAACTGGTCTCATTTGATCACGGTTTGATAATGTTTGCAAAGGAATTTCTATGGTGAGCCCAAGCATGCCAACAAACACGGGCCTCCACATTCCAGCGACCTCAAACCAAAACCAAGTTATCGACAGGCGTACTCAGATTAAGCCTGCAGGGGGGGCACACATGGCGGACAGGTGCATTCGGGCATATGGTCTCAAAGAAAAATGCCTTCATCAATCGAAATAAATGCTAGTAATAGAAATGCAATTACAGCTTTCAGGACCTGCATCGGGGCATTACTGATAGAACCAGACGCTACATTAATGTGGTACATAAACGACGGGAGAACACATTCGCCCTTGTGCAGACTAGCCATGATCCTTTGGAACTTGGCTCTGGAATCAAATCGAACTTCAAGCACAGTACCTGCCAGGATTGGAAAACACAGCTGGCAGACAAACTAAGCAGAAATATGACAGATCCACACGAATGGAAGTTACATCCAGGTGTTTGCAGAAATAATCAAGTGTGGGGAGGCCAGACATAGATCTTTTGCCTCCCACAGGAATCATCAATTGGAAAAGTTTTGTTCAGGACCTTTCATCCAAAGGCCTGGAGAGTGGGCCCTTTCATTCAGTTGGACAGCATGGACAGTTTATCATTCCCACCTCTGCCTCTTCTGCCCAAGGTACTTTTGAAAGCAAGAGCAGACAGACCGAAGATGATACTGATTGCTCCAGATTGGCCAAGGCAACACTGGTACCCATTGCTGAGGAGCCTAACACATACTCCTCCCTGGTCCCTGCCTCTAATGCCTCTTCTGCTGACTCAGCACAGTTACAAAACTCTCCACAGTCAGCTGAAAACACTCAATCTCGCTGCATGGAAAATTCCTTAACACCACAACAGACCCTACTCTCCAAGGAGAGGTGCAGGATGTCATTTTGGAGGCCAGAAGACCATCTACTAGAAAAGCTTACTCCGCAAAATGGAAGCGGTTTTGTTCTTGGAATGAGAAAAAGGCCAGGACCCTAGAAAACTGAACTTGCCTCAGGTATTACAGTATCTAGCTGAGCTGCTGAACAGTGGACTTTCATTTTCTCCATAAAATCCATGCCTCAGCCATTTCTGCAGAATACAACACGGATCCTCCTTTATTTTCTCACCCACTCTTGACAGTTCCTCAGAGGCTAAGAATATAAGACCCCAAGGAAACAACCAATACCAGCCTGGGATCTTAATTACATACTAGAAAAATTAACATTGCCTCCTTTGAACCAGCTGCCTCAACAGATTTGCAATATTTGTCCTGGAAAACTGCCTTCCTTCTGGCTATCACTTCAGCTCGTAGAGTTTGAACTACAGGCCCTCATGGCGGTGCAGCCCTTTCTCATTTCCATCAGGACAGGGTTTCCCTTCGACCAACCCATCATTTATGCCTAAAGTGGTATCCAGGGTAGCTTTAAATCAAGCCATACACTTCCTACCTTTTACCCCAATCCTCAAAACAAAGGGGAAAGGCTGCTACATTCCTTAGACATCCATAGGCAGCTACGTTACTATTTGGACAGAACAAAGTCCTTCAGGAAATCAGAACAACTCTTTGTGTCCTATGCGGTAGGGCTCAAGGAAGCCAGTTTCCCAAAAAGACTATTTCAAAGTGGATAGGCCACTGCATACGGTTTTGTTATTCCTATCATGGAAATCTGTTCCTACAGGTATCAGATCACACTCCACCAGGGCCACAGCTACCTCTACAGCCTTCCTCAGAGGAGTTCCTACCAAAGATATTTTGGAGGCAGCCACTTGGAGTTCTGTACATACCTTCACAAAACACTACCACCTGCCTTTATATTCCAGAACAAGAGCAGGCTTTGCCACTGCTGTTTTGCAGGGCATTCTGGCTCAACCCAGTTCCTCCTAGTACCTACCCCCCTGTGCTAGCTTTGGCATTCTACCCATCTGTGATTACTGCAGCTGTATGCACGATGAACATAGTACAGTTTTGTACCTACCATAAATGTAGATGTTCGAGTGCTAATAAAAGCTGCAGTACAGGTTCCTCCCTCCTTCCCCACTTGGTAAAGGCATGGGGCCTAACAACCTCTTCATACAACCTGACTGGGTTATCCTTCTATGGTTTATTTGCTTGCAACCACTGTTTTGGATTATATTGCATTGCATATATCATATAAGCATAATTTATGTATTGCCTTCCTTCGGGGGGCACCTGACATCTGGGGCAAGAAAGACTGAAGAACATGGCGTTGGCTGTGTCTTATATACTCTGGCCTCATTGACGTCAGAAGAGAAAGCACGACAACCGGCCGGACCAAGACTTTGGAATTGGCCGACCGAGGACGCCTGAGCAGAGAACCCAGCTGTGATTACTGCAGCTGTATTAGCACTCGAACATCTACATTTATGGTAGGTACAAAACTGTACTTTTTTGATGCTTTATTGGATGCCTTTTCTGCTGTATCTAATGCTTCTGATTCCCAGCCGCCTGCCCCCAAGAAACCTCTTAAGTTTTATAGGGTGCCTGAGTTTTTGTAAATTTCTATGTAGGTGTCCTTTGGCATATGACAAGCCATCTCTGTTGCTGCCTTCTACTAAGTTACTTACTTCGGTTAAAGATAGCAAAAGTATGGAAAGGCTAAGCCAGACGTGTTATACCTCTTCTGCCTTGGGTTTTAAGGCTGTCCGATATCAGACCCATACATCTAGATATGTTTTGGCTCTTTCCCATGTCTGTTAGGTAATTCTGATCTCCCAAACTGTAAAGGGAAGACTTCTGCTCTTTCCCTGTTAGGAGCTTCGTCCCAGTTGGCTCATTTTTCCATTAAGTGTAGTTGTGATGCAGCAGATGCTTCTTCAAGGGCTGCTGCCTTTGGCTCTGTGATGAGGATCTCTATTCCTGGCTTTGGCTTCAACCTTTGCTTGATGATATTAATGCTACTTTGATGGATGCACCTCTGGACAACAAACTCTCGTTTATTGAAGTTGCTGCTGATTTGTTTGTCCATTTAGGGCAAGGCCTTAAAGGAACTTAATTATGTCCTTCTATTCTCATGTTGCAGTATTCCAAACCCTTGGGTTTTCCTGTCTTGCTACCCAAACGTCCGGCCAGTATACTAAAGCTTCTAGTCACTGCAGGGTATGTGGGACATCTGACGTTTACTAAGGGAACGTGGGCCATAAAAGTGACGTCTGCACATACCAGACCTTAGAACTTCTCTGTCACCAGGATGTCTGATGTCCTTCTATTTAGTCATTCACTTTGGATCTCTGCCTCAGGGGAGACGCTAGGTCTTTTGCAAACTTAGCCTGGTTGCTGTATTGCTCACACAGGGATACCATGGGTCATAAATGTGACATCTGCACACAAACCTCAGAATTTCTGTGCTGCAGTCAAATGTCAGCTTCAACCTGCTGTGTGCAGAAATGCTTCAGACAAATTCAGAATTTCTTTTTCTAGTGTTGCTTTATTTGCTCTAGAAAG